>NW_027187348.1:10517028-10610557 GCF_028583685.1 Petaurus breviceps papuanus | reverse complement strand
TGTGTGTGTGTGTGTGTGTGTGTGTGTGTGTGTGTGTGTGTGTGTGTCGCCCTAAGGGTCTGAGGTCGAATTTGAACTCAGGTCCTTCTGACTCCAGGGCCGGTGCTCTATTCACTGTGCCACCTAGCTGCCCCACAAACTGACTTTTGACATATGTATCAAGAACAACTTGCAGCAGGTTCAGAGATGAGTCCCAAGGAGAAAAGATCGGAAGATGAGACACTAGGAAAGATCAAAAGACCGGCAATGATTGAACTTGAAAGATAAACGACTGATATTAGTGCTTAGTAAAGATTTTCACAGCACTAAACTAGCTAATTTTATGCCAGAGGCACGAATATAAAATTGTGTCCTTCTATCCTAATGGCATGCTTGATACAGTAGATGCATATTTAACATATTTTCTTTGCCTCTTTGAGTACTAACAGGAAGTGCCTAATTTACTTCACCCTTGTTACAGCCCTGGGTCTTTAAGTAATTTACTCTGGATTGTGAGAGGCTAAAGCTCTGTTTACATGCATAATAGATTAGACTAAAGAATTTCAGATCTGGCAGGGACTTTAGTCCAACTCCATTTACAAGAGGGAAACAGAGGTTTAGAAAGGAGTGGTTTGCCCTAGGTTAAGTAACTCATTACTGACAGAGCTGGGATTAGAACCCAGATTTGCTGATTCCAAAGTTCTGGGCTTTTTAACCCCATATCAGAAATACCAAACATCCAGCCTCATGTGTCACACAACACTCCCAAGTGTAGCCTGAACAAAATTAAAATGTAGTTCCTATCTGATTTTAATGTGTTGGTGTGTTAATAAAAATAAGAATCCTATGAACATGTGTCATTTTATAAGTTGATCAATGGCCTGAAGAGATCCTTATGTTTGATTTAGTGACCCTGTTTCTTCCTAAATTTGACACTTCCTAAATTTGCATTGCACCACTCTAACATCTTGAAAACAACTGACTGAGCGTGCAAACAACTTGTTGAAGGTTTTTTTGTTCTTAGATTTTATTTTAAAAGAAGTTTATGACAGGATGCACATTATGACTTTGGAATGCACGAATTCTTATTGATCTGGAATAGTACAAGTATAGTCTTATATTAATTCAGGGACTGTAGTGGATGATCACTCAGAGTTCCTTCAAGCCTGATGATCTACAATGCCTCTGGGGAAAATGACATACTCTATATTAGCATTTCCATTGGCTTCTGAATAGCGTTATTGATATTCATGTTTTAGGACCTCATGTCTTAGCACCTTGTGTAAATAAGCCTCTATTTCTATCACTTAAGCCTTCTTAATTTGTTTTCCTGAGGGTTTATGCTGTGAAATCAGCAGTAATGGGAGATTGCCTTTCAGCCTTTCCTTAACTAAATCATTTTGTTGGGGTACAAAATGAACTGCTTCATACTGAATTCTACTTCATAGTGAACAGATTTAACTTATGAGTCAAATAGATTGAGTTTTAATGATGATGTGAAACAAGAAAGCTTGACCTCCAAATAGCAAATTTACATCAGAAGTTCAAATTTACCCGTTACCTATATGTGGAACTACTTATTAACTATGTCTTCATCCTTATAAGGATCAGAATAAAAAGTGTAAGCATACCATCATGAATTTACTTTGAAAAGGATATTAAAACCCATTTTTTGAACATCGATATAAATTTGATATATGTCTCCATGGTAATATTTATGAGACTGTAAAATAATAGAAATTAGAGCATTTACGTGTTTAACAACAGCAACAACAACAATGCCTTTGTGAACAGGACACAAATCCATTCCCAAATAAACTCACCCCATCTATAGTGATGATGCATGACCCTCTGCAAAAAAAAATGTAAAGGCTGAGGTTGCTAAAAAAAAAAAATAAACATGATCCCTTTTGTTATTTTACCATTGAAATAACCCAGCATCCATACGTTTACTCCACTAATTAAGAAGATATTGTCCACAGTAGCCGCTGTTTGAATTTAACAGGTGGGAGATAGGTGGATCACATTTGAAGAATGCTGTGTGGCCTCCATCAATTGCTTGAAATGAGAACATGCTTTTTCTATACTTCTCCAGATGGTTTCATTTGAGAAGAAATTAAGAAAAGGTAGTTACCTTCCCGCCCCCATTTCCCAGTTTTGTTTTTAATATAAAGCCTATGCCCAGCTACAGAGAAAAGAACTATCTTTTTCTGATGTGGCATTGTAATTCTATTTACTGTCCTGTATCAGATATTGACAGATATTTCATGATTTGAACTCTTCATAATTTTTTTTTTACCACAATAAACTGAATGACATTGAATGTGCTGAAATATAAGGAAAAGGAATGGCATATCTGACATTTTAATGATTAAACATGTGAAACACAAGTACATTCCAACGTTATTAAGCAAAATATTTGGTGAAATGACATGATCTTCCAGCTTCCAGAAAAGGAAGCTTGATTTTTCCTTTTAGATGCTACCAAGACATAAACTACAGAAAATGTCCCCAGAAAGTATCATATTATCATATGGATTTTGATGGATTGTGTGTGTGTGTGTGCGCATGTGCGTGTGTGTGTATTCTGAAGCATATCATGGATCCAGTATTTTTCATGGATGCCTGGCAACTTCCCTAAATGCAGCGCAGTAGCAGAAGTTATTTAATAAAGCTATGGATGAAGTTGCATTAGTAATATGTTTAAATTGATCTCATACACATTTATTCAGTCAATGTTTAGAATGAAGATAATACTAATGTATAATAATATAATACTAATAATACTCATGTCAAGTTATGTGTTATCTTCCTCATTGTGCCTCATCACTGTGTTGAGTTTATTATCTTTGGTAATTCATTTATGATATAGTGTGCATTGGGAAGTCTGGCCCTATATGTAGGTGGAAATGATTATATTTACTGATGTCTGTCAGATTCATAATTAAAACTCCTCCTCCTCCTCCTTCTCCTTCTTCTCTCCCTCTCTTTCTCTCAACTAAATGATGAATTTTATAGAGTCAACATAGTATAGTGGTAGAGAATCTTGAGTTCCAATTCCATTTCTGCCATATAGTGGCTTTGTGACTCTGGGTAAGTCATTTAACCTTCCATTGTCTAAAATGATCCTCTAAGACTGTAATTTACAGATTTGCAGTGGTAGAGGATTTTTCTTCACTAGGAACTCTCCAATAACCCTGCATCAACAAAATCATAGAATAATAGGTTTGGGCATATATATGTATGGCATACCATTTCAGTAACATTGCCAAGGAAACCCTGAATGGGCTCATGAAGAGTCAGAAACAATTGAACAACAACAACAGTAAATATTTATGTATACACGTTAAATATACATACATATATGCACAAACAATATTAAAGCTATTTACAAATAGTTTTAAGAACTTGTAATAATTCATAACAAAATACACACGAATTTTTCCTATTCCATAGAACGTAACATTTCCAAGTGTATGAAGCATATAGTTACAGTGGAATAGTTGATTTTATTTGACTTTTCTCATTGCAAATTTCTTTCACAGATTTGTTGCTATGACCTTTCTTCTGTTATTCTATTTTAAGATGCAGAGTGTTTGCTTTTTAAGTTTTAGGGGAATTCATACCTCACTGAGTATTGTTAAAGGCTTTCAAGGGCAAATTGGTTAAACTAGATTTAAATATGGTAATAAAATTTGAAAATCCTGGTTAAAAATACCTATGACAACTCATCTCTATTAGGACCTCTATAGATATACCAGAATAGTAAGCTTCTTTAAATTTGTGATCTTCAAACAACTATATGAGAAATAACCGTGAGAAATAACCTCCTAATTTTATTGTTGATTAAAAATTGACAACACAGAGAGCATCCCTTTCCTTGTATGGCCTCATCCTGTAATCTAGGGTCTTCTTAAATAATGTTAATATATATATATATATATATGTATGTATAGAGAGGGGGGGAGGGGAGGGAGGAATAATGATTTAAAAAGGTGACTGAGAAAAATCTTTTGGATAGATAGGAAGAAAATCACTACAAAGCGGTATCATGCAGAGATGTCAAATACTCTACTGGTCCACTGGTAGTATACTGCCCACAACACTCCCTCCAGAGCCAGATTAAAATTTAATTGGAAAATATAAATGAATATAAGCAGAAGAGTGAAAATGCAATCAAACATTGATAATATTACATCTAAAAACTAAGTCAATCTGCAGGGATCCTTATGCACGGTTTAGTGACCTCAGTTTTTATTTGAGTTTTATACCATTGGTGCACAGAAAACCAAGAGAAGAAAAAGTATCTAGATTCTTGAAGGAGGGAGTTAACAGCATCAAATGCTGCACAAAGGTAAAAAAGAAAGAAGATGTATAAAAGACTATTGAGAAAAAGGATTTAGTAACTAAGAGAGAATCAATAACTTTGATAAGAGAGGTTTTAGTTGAGTTGTGGGGATGGAAGCCAGATTGCAAGGGGTTGAGAAGTGAGTGGGAGATGAGACTGTGGAAGCAATGAGCTGAGAGTGCTTTTTCTCTTTTTCTAATAGTTTGGTAGTTGAAAGTAGAGGTCATCTAGGAAAATATTTTGAGGGGATGGTAGAATTAATTGAAGGTTTTAAAGGATAAATGGAATCTGGGTAGGTAAGAAGACAGCAGGGAATAAACCCATATAATAGCCCCTCTCTCTGAGGAAAACTTGCTTTAATTCTGTCCTATCACCTTTCAGACTTAGAGCTCATCTAAATTATTTTTTTCTTCAAGAAAAATTATATTGATATCTTTTGTTTTTATATTACTTTAATTTTTTTCAATCTACTACTCTATATACAGAAGTTGTAAATTAACTTTGAGGTAGTTGATCCTGCTTTACTAAAGCTTTGCAAAATTGAGTTTTGAATTACAACTTGCTTTATTTGAAGGATCCATATTTCTGTAGAAAACTGAATATTTCCAATTAAGCATAGAAAACAATTTTGAATATTGTTTTGCAAGTCTAATAATTACAAAATTACCTGATAATTTGAGTCTTTTCATTCCCCTCCTCTCAATGCCATTTTAGCAAGCAGTATAGTCTAGGGTAAAGGAAGTGATGGCATAACAGAGTTTTAAGCCCTGGTCTAAGAGTCAGGAAGTATAAATTTTAGCCCCGACTTTGCCATTGTGTGACCTGGGTGGGGATCAACCACTTAATTCTCCATTTAGCAGCTTCCTTTTGTGTAGGATGGCAATGGTAATCCTTGCACACATTACTTTACAGGATTGTTGGTTGTGAAGTTTAAATCAAAATATAGATGAGAAAGCCCTTTGAAACACGACAGAAAAAGGATATACACATATAAGGTGTTATGATTGTCACTCCAGAGTGAATCTTGGCTCTAATTGAATCTGGCTTCAGATGATAATATCTGAGAAATTTTAAAAAGTGTGGAGTAACAGTTATTATAACATGGTATTTTGGTAGCATGCTTTTGTGTGTGTGTGGGGGGGGGGGAGGTTGTTGATGTCTTTAAATGGAGCAGCCCTAGTCTTTTTTACTCCATATTTTTATCTGATTTCTTATTATAATGATTAATTACCATTTTGGCTTGAGAAGAAAAGAGGGTAGATAGGAATGTAATTTCTTCTGCCTTTTTTTTCCCCTTTGAACTTTAATGGTTAAATAGGAATGAACTATGAATAAATATGATGCTAAAAGTAAAGGCTGCTTAACACTTTGATAGCAGTCTCATACTATCACATTATCAGGGAATTCAGTCTGGATGCTATTAATCTCTTAGTGGAAGGTTATTTTAAAGACATTATATTATTTTCACTCTAAAATGGGAGTAGTCAGTGGCTGGAAATTAAAAGAGGATCTGGATCCTGATAATTTTCTCTATTATTCTCAACAACCTCAATGTTAGAGATTCTAACTCCCAGTTAATTAAGAACAAGTTACCTAAGTTTTATAGCAATTACAAAGTTGATGGGATCTGGTAATAAAGAATTTTAGATCTGGAAATAAAGAATTTTAGATCTGGAAATAAAGAATTTTAGATCTGGAAGGGACCTTAGAGATCATTTAGCTTAACTCACCTTATTTTATAGATGAGTTAATTCAGGGTCAGAGATGAAGCATCTTTCCTAAGGTCATCAGTGAAGGGGCAGTTATTTCTTGAAACCAGATCTTTACCTCCGTCAAACTTTTTTCCCATTAGTAACCATGTTACTTTCCTAGCTAGTCAATCAGTTCCCTCCCCACTTTTTTGAGAAAGACTGGCTATATTTTTTAAAAGCTTGCAGTAAGAAATTAGAATGGACACTTGGAAGGAATCATTGACTTTGAATGCCAGTGTGTGTTTGTTGTTAGGAGCGAGAGTTTAAGATTAAGGAATAATTATGGAAGTGGAGTGTTTGACAGGTGGTGTTTCTATTTATGAATTCCTTTCTTTCTAGTTTGGAGTGGAGTATATACACTCTTGGTCATGAGCAAGGAGGATCAGGTAGCTGTAGAATCAGTTCAGTGAAGATCATTGCTTCAATGTTTTCTTATAGAATTGGCTTATGTTTGACATAAAAGCCCTTGGCAAGTAGGCATGTGAAAGCCCGTCAAGTTGGGTGCCTCGTAGCTGTAGTCCCGAGGAGGTGGAAACGTGACCGGATAAATGGGAAAAGGAAATTGGGCACAATTTTTGTTGCTGTGTTGTTGTCATTTTTCAGTTGTGTCCGACTCTCTGTGACACTGTTTAGAGTTTTCTTGGCAGAGATACTGGGGCAGTTTGCCATTTCCTTCTCTGGCTCACTTTACAGATGAGACAAACAAGTTAAGTGACTTACACAGGGTCGGACAGCTAGTAAGTGTCTGAGGCCGGGTTTGAACTTGGATGAGTCCAGCATTCCACCCACTGTACCACCTAGCTGCCTTTAGGGGCAAATGGACAGAAATAAAAAGTGAATACTAATTTGTTCTGTTCCTTCTATTACTGATGCATGGTGAAGGGAACAGGTAACCCTAATTATCTTGATTTGTTCTTTATTTCCATCAGTGGTGCTATTGTTTAATGGTTGTTGTAACCTGATAGTGAATGCTTAATCACTTTATTCTGCTTTTACAGTATATTACAGAATCACAGAATGTCAGAGGTGGGAGGGAAATCAGTGATCATCTCATTCAACCCCTACCTGAATTAACTTCCTCTACAGCATACCTGAGAAGTGACCATCCAGGATTTTAAGACTTCCAATGAAAGGGGATTCTGTTACTTCTTAGAATCAGGTAGCACAGTATCAAGAGAGTGCTGGACCTGTAGTCAGGAAACCTGAGTTCAAATCCAGCCTCAGTTGCCAACTGTGTGACCCTGGTCAAATCACTTAATCTTTGGCTACCTCAGTTTCTTCATCTATAAAGTGGGGATAATGAGAGCACCTACATCCTAGAGTTGTTGTGAGTATCAGATGAGATGATATTTGTAAAGTACTTTGTAAACCTTAAAGTGCTATATGAATCCTAACTAATATTATTATTATTTTAAGGCAGCCCATGGTATCTTTGGATAGCTTGAATTACAAGGTGGTTTTTCCTTATGTAAATTTAAAATTTTCCTCTCTGCAATTTGTAGTTATTGCTCCTAGTTATATTCCCTTGGGCCAAGTAAGACATGCGTTTCTTATCTTTCTTCTGTGCTCCTATGAGAGCCCTTCAAATACTATCATGTCCCCTCCAGGCTTACCATCTCTGGTTCCTTCCAAACATGGTCTCAGCCCTCTCACGCTTCATCCTCTTTTGGGCATACTCCAGTTTGTCTAAGTATTTCCTAAAAAGGAGTGACCAGAATGAAACATAGTACCTCAGATATGGCCAGACCTCAGCTGAGTATATATCATAGATTTATTTCTTCCTTGTTCTCTATACCGACTTTCTTAGTGAAGCCTTGGATAGATAGTATTGTCTCTTCTGGCTGCTGAGATGATATATGTTAACCTAGAGTCCATTAATCCATCCACCAACAAACAATTGTTTAATGCTACATACTCAGATCTAGTGACACTGGTTTTCTTGCTTTTCTTGTCACAAGGCCCTCCATGTTCAGATTCTGGACATTTTCACTTGCTTTTCCCCATGCCTGCAATACTCTACTTCCTCATCACTGCTTCTTGGCTTTCTTCAAGTCACAGCTATATCCCCACCTTCTGCAAGAAGCCTTTCCTGATGTTCTCAATGCTAGTGCCCTTCCTCTGCTAATTATCTCCACTCCATGTAGTATATATCTTGTTTGTTCCCAGCTGTTTGCATATTGTCCCTATTATTAGACTGAACCCCTTGAGAGGAGGGACTTTTAAAAAGAATATTCCCAGTACTTAGCACAGTGCCTAATGCATGGTAGATAATAGATATTTATTGGTTAGCTGACCTACTGTGTGCCAACCTATGCTAAGGTCTGATTTTCCTTTGGCAAAAGGGCAAAAATGAAAATGCTTGACCTCAAAGGACTTATGCTCCATCTAGAGAAATAACATGTACACATATACAAAGAATAAGCCAAATGCATAAGTATATATACATATGTATATATGTTCATAAGTACACATTATGTACTTATATATAAATACAAAGTATATACTAAATGAGGTAATTTTGTGGGAAAAGGAGGTCCTCGTTGCTGGTGAGATCAGGAAAAACTTCACTGGGGTTGGCTTCGGAGGTAAACTTTGAATAAAGTTAGGGATTACAAATGGCAGAGAGAAGAAGGGAGTGCATGCCAGGCATGAGAGGTAGACTGCAAGACCCCAAGACAGAAGATGGAATGTTGTGTATGACAAACAAGTAGGCTAGTTTGGCTAGCAAGTAGATTGTGAGGATGGAAATAATGGGCATTAAATCTGGATTGGTAACATGGAGTCAGAATGTAATGGCCTTTACATCTCAAAAAGAAGAGTTTTACTTTATCCCTGATGCAGCTGGCACCGAGGCAGCTAGATGTTACAGTGGAGAGAGCAATGGGGCTGGAGTCAGGAAGACCTGAGCTGAAATCCAGACACTTGTGTGACCCTGAGCAAATCACTTATTCTCTGTTTGCCTCAGTTGTAAAAATGGGGATAACAGCACCTTCTTCAAAGAGTTATTGATAGGATCAAGTGAGACAATATTTGTAAAGCACTTAGCACAGTGTCTGGCACATAGTAGGCACTCTATAAATGCATATTCATCCACCTTCTGCTCTCCTGACCCCCAATAGGGAGTGACTGTAACTTTTTAAACTGGTAAGTGACGTGGTAAGACTTTTGTTATAGGATTAATATTTTGGCAGCTATGTGGAATATCAATTAGTGAGGGGGGGAAGTAAGACCCTTGGATCATTTTCACATGAAATGTTGTCATCATGCTACTCTTAGTTAGCATTTATGAAGTTGATTTCTATAATGTCCCTTCTATAATGTCCTAAACTGGAAAAGTCTCCTTTTTATTGAAATACAGCAACCCCTGTATTCTTGGAATATCAGGGAAAAGTGTTTTCCTTTCCTGCAGGCAAAGATGTGTTTTAATGAGTAAATATATTACTGCCTTTAATACATCTTGCACCACTAATTATCTCCTTCTTAAATAAACTAATACACATTTCCTTTTCATACACATACACGTATATCTTCTTCAAATTTAACTCTACAATTAAAAAAAATCACTTTTTTCAAATATTTAAACAGTCATGTGGCCCTGATCAGAAAATTTTCAGAGGTAGAAAAGACTTTTAAGATATATAGTTTGACTCTGTCTTTTATATATATGAGGAAACTGAGCACCAGTGAAAGTAAGCGGTTTAGTGAGACCAAGTTAGTGACAAAAGGCTTAAACTCAGAGTAAAATCGCCTTTTTACTATGTTACTTCTCATATTCAAATACTTTCCCCTTTTATTAGGGGTTAGGATCGGGCTGCTTCCCATTAACTATATAGGTTATTCCAAAAGTCTTAGTGTAGTTTTCTATGATTAAACTTTTTTGGGACACCCTGTATATAAACAATGTTTTTTGCCTTTAGCAGGGAAACTACTGGGGTAGTTAAACAGAAATTACTATATTCAAAACTACAATATTTTGTTTATGTTGATACTTTTTTTTTTTTTAAAGCAATCGGGGTTAAGTAGCTTGCTCAAGGTTACACGGCCAGTTATTTCTGGGTGTGGTGCTGAGTATCTGAGCCCAGATTTGATCCAGGTCATCCCGACACTGGAGCCGGTGCTCTTACTCGCTGAGCCACCTGGCCGCCCCTTATGTTGATACTTCTTAATTTCATTATGGCTACTTCCTTCAATGCAAATTCTAACCCCTTCAGACCTCAGTCTTCAAGTATTGATAGGACTCCCTCCATCCAGAAAATAATTCATCACCTATTAGCCATCTTTCTGATGACATCTCTGTGAATTTTATTAGATGTGTCTTCGAAACACAAACATAACACTGTCACTGGGTCAATATTCAAAGTTTTTTCAGCTTGGTAAGACCTAGGTCATGAATTTTTAACCTTTTTGTGTGTGTCATGGACCCCTTTGGCAGTCTGATGAAGCCTATGGAGTTTAATGTCTTCAAATGCATGAACTAAAATATGTAGGATTACTAAGAAAACTAATTATATTGAAATCCAGTTTTCAAAATAATTTTTTAAAATTTTTTTTAAAGAAGAGTAGAACCAGGAGAAATTTGTACACAATTACAGACACAACGTATGTGTGATGACCAGCTTTGATAGACTGGACTCTTCTCAGCAATGCAGTGATATAAGTCAATCCCAAAAGACTCATGATGGAGAGAAATTTATGCATCCAGAGGAAGAACTAGAAAGAACTGAGTTTATATCCAGATGGAAGCAAAATACCTGATCTTTTTCCTTCTCTTATTTGGTTTTATGTTCTCTTTACCATTTTTCATTCCATCTTATACAATCTGTCTTTATAACCTGACTAATGTATAATGTGAAAATATTTACAGATCCTATACTTGACTATATGCCGCCATGGGGGGGAGGGGAAGGAGGGGGACAAAATGTGAAACTCAAGGAATTGTGGAACTGAATCCTGTAAACTAAAAGTAAACAAACAAATTAATTAATTAAAAAATAAAAATTAAAAAAAAATTCAAAATAGTTTTTAAAAATTCATGGACCCCTAGGTTAAGGTTTTCTGTACTCTTTCTCACATAGCCTTCAAAAACTCAAAATATGGTGAGGCATTGGATAAAGACTTTGGTTACAGGAATGTTTCAAATAATCGTATAAATTATTTTTTAAAAACTCAAAAATTTAACCTCCAAAACATGATGAGGTGCTGGGCAAGGGTTTCAAATAATTGTGTAAGATCATTTGTAAAACTAAAAATTTTAAGGCAGCATGTCTTGGTGACACTTTGTATTAAATAAGGAATTTTAGTTAGAGAGCCTTCCTTGAAATTACAGCAAGCAGAATCTGAAGTTTTGAAGGTTGAGAAGGCTTGGGGTTGGCGGAGAGAATCTGAGCTTTTGGATTATAAAGGGGTGGAGCCTGTTTTTCTTTGTGTCCCAGTAGGTGTGCTGCTGGGACTTTTTGGCAGCCTCTGTTTGTTGTTGGGAAAGTGTTCATACAATGATCAGAGCACATGGATATACAATGGGTCTGCTTTATGCCAGTCTCGTGACATCACTGTCCTGGCAATACTTTCTGGTTCCCAGGTGTTATTTGGTGTGGGGGTGGGGCGGATGCCTGCTGATCCTAGACTCCTTTCCCTCCTCAAGACAGTCCTTTTCCTTTGTATTTCCAATGTTTTACACAGTGCTTGGCACATAGTAGGTGCTTAATGAATGCTTATTGACTAACTGATTGACTGACCCGCTTCTTTCCTGTCCTTGCTTCCAATTATTCTGCTTGTGCCTTTCCTGTATTTTTATTTACTTTAAAAAAATATGCCTTGGCAGGTCACCTGTGATTTAATTAGGCCTTCCAGCTACAAATTAGTCACAGGTAGAATTTACAGGTAACAATTACTCCTGGCTCATGTGAGATATGCATGATAAACCAATTGGATTCTTTTCAAAGTTCTGCATAGCTGACAACAGACCAGGCTAGATTATATTCTTTCCAGTTTCACAGTTATTGTGCTTTTTGAGACCCCCTACTGTGGAAACCTTTCCCTCTCCAGAAGGAGAAAAATCCAAGATCTATTAAAGGAGAAGGGATTTCAGTAGGAAAGGCCAAGCCAAAAAAAAAAAATGGGGGTAATGCTGTTTTGGGAGAAAGGTGAGTGAAATAGGGTAGACAGGCTTTTCATAGTCTTCATAGAATCAGAATGACACTAAGTGGAGTGGGATCTTTGATTTATGAAGTCGTGACTGAAGCTCCTAAAGCAAGATTTCCAGTGTCACTGGCCTTCCCTTCCCTGCAACAAATGAGAAGAGCTGGGACTGCATAAACTTTCTGGAGACTTAAGCTACAGAGCTGTTACTTCTCTTTCACAGACCTCATTTATCACCCTGGTGGGAGGTATAAATTCAGGTCACCTTGCTCCCACTATCACATGTAAGGAGATTGAATATGTCATAACTTCTAATCTGATTATGATGTGGAATTTCATTGGTTAGATAAACTGAACAGTATAGAAAGGTTTCTGCTGTTAGTAGTTTGGGGTTTTCCTTTGCTGGCCAGAGTGAAGATCTAATAGAGAAGAATCTGGGGCTCTAAGGGTTAAAAAAGTGATATTATCCTTTTAATTATAGAAAGAAGTTTCTTTAGATCTCAGAACGGAATTCCCTCTGTCTAGTCTAAAGAACTGATTTAAATCCATACACGTACAAGGTGAGGAGTCTGGGGTGGTTTTCCAAAATGGAACTTGGGGAAGGGTTTCTTTTCTATAGTCAGGTATTCTTTTTGGGCCTGATGACATTTGATACCACCAGATTTCAGCAGAAGCAGTGGCAGGAAGACTACTGCTAGATGGTGTTGTGGATAGGCCTCTAAGTCTGGCCTCAAAGTCTGGCCTCAGATATTTATCTGGCAGCTCTTTGACTCTGGACAAGTCATTTAAGCTCTATTTTCTTCAGTTTCCTCATCTGTAAAATGGGGATTATAATAGCACACACATCTCAGGGGTATTGTGAAATGAAATAATAGTTGTAAAGCATTTAGCACAGTGCCTGGCATGTAAAAAAACATGCTATATAAATGTTAGTAATACTAATGATTATTACTGCTATTAGTGCTGCCATTCTTTTGAACCCTGAATAAATCTAGACTCTTTCTGCCTTCATTCTGTTCCATGGTCTCTCTGGCCTTAAGGTAGGATAGGAAGGAAACTCAACATCAGTGATTCAGTCTTAGGGCACCCAGCATTGTAGGCAGGTAGGGAGTGGGAGATTAATTCTGAGTTCATATATTTGACTTACCTAATAGACGGAAGTCTGGGGGCTCCAGGTTGTTTGTGTCTATTTTCTAATGAAATTGTAGAAAATGAAAGGCAAGATGGACATTTCCAGGATGGACTGTGCTCTATAACTAGAGAGAGGCCAAAGTACTTCTCAAAAACCTCTCCCAGCCTGTGTTCTGAGATCCTGAGGTTCTAAATTTATAACCCTACACACCTGGTTTTGTACCACTCAGATACATACCTTGTTGTAGTAGAGGTCAAACCAGTCTTGGAGTTAAGCTGGGCATGTAAGTGAGTAGGTACAGTCCTTGTTTCTGGTGCATTTCAGAAACAACTGAGCCCAAAGCACTTCCCCATATTATAGGCTAGTTATCCCCAGATCAATGAGAAAACTTACTAGGTAGGAGAGCACTAAACTTGGAGCCAGAGACCAACTTTGAATTCTGGCGCTGATACTAAGAGTATGATTTGGTGAAGTTTACTTGGCCTCCATAAGGTTTAGTTTCCTCATCTATAAAAATGAAGGTAATAATATATTACCCAAGGTCATAACTAGCGTGAGGAGAGTGGAAGTTTTCCCCAGGGCACCAAAATTAAGAGGGTGAATATCTTGAATATCAAAATTATTAAACAGCATATAATTAGAAAGAATAATTAATTAAAGTAGGTAGCTACATGATGTGATGGCACGAGATTTTTCCTTATGGGAGGTCATATGTCAGCTCATCTCCTCCTTGGCTTGGCCTGGTCCTGATCACTTCTATCCTGATTGTGCTATCCACAGAGATGGCATTACAAAGTTCTAGGATATATAATACCCCAGTTTTATTCCCTACCCTTCCTCTAAAATTCTACTTGGTTCCACTTCCATATTCAAAACTCACAGTTATATCTCTCTGTTATTACCTACCTTACAGGGCTGCTGCAAGGAAAGAGGACTTTGTAAGCCTCAAAGAGTAATAGAAATGTGAGTAATTAAAAGCGCCTCTTCAGGTCCCAGAGGCCCCTTTTCAAACTTAGAATTTAAAGTGTCAGCTACCATCCTTTATAACTGAGCCTTTTCTAAATTCACTACTCTACATATTTTTAAATGATCAGCAATTTTAGAAATGGTATGTTTTTCCCTGTCATGACTTGCTAGAACTTGCTTTTTTTCTTTGAAGGTCACACTTTGTACCCTCATATTGATTAAAACAGGTAAAGATTTGTGGTCTACTACATATGGGAACAGGTCAAGTATCTTAAGAACAAGCTAGGATAAGATGTATTATTACTATTAGCTCTATATTTGAACAAAATTTCAACTATTTCATTCATTGTTATACAGTACTTTTATAGAATAAGTCAATCCATTCTTGCTCTTCCATACGACTGCTTCTGTGGACATAACCAACGTATTTATACAGGATTGTTTTTCTCTATCATCTCAGTATTTCATACAGACAATATCTGATCATTCAGAATTTGCTGAGGAAATCCATTGTGGGGCAGGAATGTGGGGCATAAGCACTGAGACTGACCTTTTGACTCCAAAATTGTGGTTGTATGGTATTCTTTCTTAATGAAGTTGTTTCCAGTAATAAAATTGAGTTGCAGAAACTTCTGAAAGTTCTCTGGGGTACCTGCAATTAGCAAGAAAAAATTTTATTCTAGCCTGAGGCCTGATTCTGGTTGTGTATGAACATGTTTTTGAAATCTGTTAATTCTCTCTTGTAAGGAATATCTATTTCGGATGTTCATGGGGTCTCATCCAGTCAAGATTCTCAGGGATAGACTAGAGTACCAAATTATAGGTAGAAAGGGCACACCATGCATGACATACATGACTTGGATGGCTGATGAATTTGTGTCCTTTTGATACAAGATGTAGTTTTAAATTCTTTATCAACTTTTTCTTTACATTTCTGTTATTTCTCAATTTTCCGTCTCCCCCAGAACGGTCCTTTAGAAGAAAGAAGCATAGTTAAGGGGACAAAACCCCAAATATATTGGCCATGTCTGACAACATAAGACTCCTTGACTAGTTTTAAGAATCAGTATTTATAAAACGAACAACTAAGGTAGAAATAATTAACTGTGACTTAATGTATTACCTCTTCTAGTTATCACTTACCTTTTAGTGGCACTACCTTAACCTCATAGAGTGAGGAAGGTAAGAATTTCAGGCACTATAGTAGTCACAGGCAGGAAAATATGTTTGAGCAAGAGATATTTTCCTTTCATCCTTCAAGTCATTAAATGGCTACCTCCCCCATCTACTGGTAACATTGCTGTGACTGCAGAAGTCTCTAAATCTTCAAACCTTATCTATCGAATGATTCATAAAAACACAACCTTAGGCAAAATAATATTTTAGAAGAGGATGTTAGTTTCACAGAAATGTCATTCATGAACATAAGACAAGAAGTTGGTGATGGTAAGCTGAGTGTTTTTCAGGGGGCTTAATGTCTCTAGGGCTCCAGTTTGGATTGTCATAAATAATTGAATTTTTACTTCAGGCAAGCAACAAAATATCATGGTCTTGCAAGTTAGTAGTGGCTTTTGTTATGTTATGTTAGTAACAAAATGACATTGCCACATTATTCTGGGATTCTTCACTGAGAGATAACATATAGCTGAACACCTCAAGGAGTTCATATGTTCTTCCTAAGTGGAGATGCATTGTTTCTGTTAGGATCGAAAATTTAGAGGTAGGGGGCGGCTAGGTGGCACAGTGAATAAGAGCACTGGCCCTGGAGTCAGGAGGAACTGAGTTCCAATCCGGCCTCAGACACTTGACACACTTACTAGCCGTGTGACGTTGGGCAAGTCACTTAACCCCAATTGCCCTCCAAAAAAAACCCCACACAAACCGAAAATTTAGAAGTAGAAGAGAGTTTAGAATGTATGGACTAACCTTCCTCCTTTTATAGATGTAAAAACGGAAGTCTAGAGAGGCTGTGAATTGTTCAAAGCCACAGGGACTAAGTGATTCCCATTTGTTGTGAGGGGAGCAATATCCCAACCCACCATCCTCATGTGAACTGGGCTAGTTTTTTCCTTGAAAGGTATTGAAACAATCTTTGAGACATAATTGGCTCTGGTGACTAAAGGCCCACCTGGAACTCTTTTTAAAAAAATTATTATTTATTTATTGCTTTTTGGAGGGGGGAAGGTAGGGTAATTGGGGTTAAGTGACTTGCCCAAGGTCACGTGGCTAGGTTTTGTGTGTGTGTGTGTGCATATGTGTATGTGTGTATTACATGTCTGAGGCCAGATTTGAACTCAGGACCTCTTGACTCCAGGGTCGGTGCTCTATTCACTGTGCCACCTAGCTGCCCCCCCCCCCACCTGGAACTCTTTATGGCTCCCCTATACATGTCAAGTCTTCCTTTTAAGGTATTTAAGGTGGGCCATGACAGATGACAGGGACATGGGAGCTTCATTCAGTGCATTTCCTTGTTAAATATTCTTCTGTTGTGGCTAAATAAATCTCCTTTTGTTAACTCTTGCATGACCTATGAGTGTCTCATTCTGTTCTAATATTGAAAAGAAACTACCAGGGGACTGGCCTGGGTTAGGCCCAGCCCAGAGAAGCTGAAGTTTGAATCCAGATCCTCTCACTTCTAAGTCAGTGCTCTTTCTAACTCTTTGGTGGGCTATACCCCATAGGACCTTTTTAGGTAATTCATGCTACTTTTGGTTCTTTCAGTCCTCTCCCTCCTTTGGTATTAGCCAGCAGAGGTTAATCATTGCTGCTTTATCTTCTTTACCCAAATATGGCTATAGCCAGAAAGTCCTGTTATGGGTTAGGGTGACTGTTACAATTGTATAATCTATCTCCTATCAGATGCTGAAGAAATAGAAGACAATAATTGACCAAGGAAGACCATGTTTTACCCCCAACAAAAGAGCAGTTTAATGTAAACTATAAGTCACTGGATGAGGTCCTACAGATTGAATCAAGACTGTAAGAGAGCCATAACCAGACCAGGATCAGGATCAGGTTGTATGGGGACATTGGGAGTCATTTAATTCTATATTGTTTAAATGGCTGACTGAAAGAAATATGGGGACCTCATATGACTCTTCTTTCCAGGACCAGTTCAAGGAACTTTTGCTTTTTTGTATATGTTTCATGATGGTTAGACCAATATTTTACTGTGTTCACACACAGCTAGGTCCTAATTAGTGCAAATAATGAATATCATGAAGTGGTCACACTAATAGAATTTGTACTGCGTATTTCTATTGGTCTGGAATAGACGACCATATTTTACATAATTATAGCTATATATATTACATATATATTCAAATATATGTAACCACTTCACTTTTTATTTCTGATACAGACCATAATGGATTCAATCATATATATTCACAGACTATAATATAGTGTTTCTAAAATTAATCTCTCTCAGCCTCAGTCTCCCTTTCTTTAAATGAAGGGGTTGGACTTGATGACCACTAAGGTTCCTTCTACCTCTAAACACATGATCCAGAAAACATGGCCTTTAAAGTATCTTGTTTGCTTAACATTACCTATCAAATTGTAGTTGATTACAAGAACATTATTGGAAGAATGAGACTAGATTTTTCCTCCCACAAACATATTAGAAGTTCACATCCAACTGAATAATCACCATGAGATGCTCAACAATCCAACAATACCACCTTGGCTAAAATATTTTTGGAACTCTTTTTTTTTTCTTGGATCCCTCATGGTAATAATGAACCTAGATTCTGTTACATTACTTTAAAATAGCCAGCTCATTCTGAGCCTGTTTTGGTGAATGTAGTGTGTGGTCAAGCTAGGTCAAAGCTATTTTTAGTGTAAACCAAGGTGTTGCTATAAAGTAGAAAGTAGAAAAATAATGGAGCTAGTTTTCTCATGTGGTTCATTAACTGGAGCCCAAGGCAATTCTAAACAAGTTTTATGTAGAGAAAATATTTCCACCATTTAAATGTCTATGCCTTTCCAAGGAGATTAAAGTAAAGAGGACAAGGCTGATTTGGTCCGCATATTTGTTCACAGAAAATCACTCTTACTATATAGGCACACCTTGCATAGAACAAGACAACATTAGATTGAAGTAAATATTTAGATACTAAAAAACTTGGACATTTAGCAGTCTGAATAATAGTAATTTATACATTTCAGAGTTCTTTGACATTTCTCTATTTTGTATGAATACTTAGAAGTTTTCCAAATAGAAACTGTTGCCATAGTGAGGTACTAACATATTATTATATTTTATTTCTAAATCTAAAAAAAATATGTTCATAATTCAAAATCAACATATATTGGCAATCTCTTTCTCCCCTCTTTTTGCCAAATGGTGTCTTCCCTCTTTTTCAGTTCTACTTCTGCCATTAATGTGTTTTGGTATATGTGTTGTTCTTATTAGCTGTGTTTCTCTGGGCGAGTCACCTGACCTTTGTCTGCCTTAGTTTTCTCAAATGTAGAATGGTGGTGGTAATAGCACCTACCTTAGAAGGTGGTGAAGATCAAATAAGATGTTTTAAAAACACTTATCACAGTTTCTGGCACATAGTAAGCACTTAATAACCCTTTTCTTCCCTTCCATCCCTTCCTCTCTCCTCCTGTAATATAGTAATGAGGAGGTTAATAATGAGGGGTATAGTACAAAATCTTTTGCTTTGCTGTTAACCACGTGACTTCAGTAAGTCACTTAATCTTTCTGAGCCTCAGTTTCTACATATGTAGAAATGAAAAGGTTAAATGAGATTTCCTGAACTTCCTTTTAGAAATTCACTCTCCTTTCTATTCTCAAACTCTTTGATTCTGTAAGGACAGAAAATGTTGACATCCTGGCTCAAAGTTCTTTTGGAAAGAGTGATGATTGTAGTAATAAACATATACATTAATCTCCTTCTATTAAAATAAAAAAAAATTTAACTAGACCCGTGACTGAATTGCTGTAGGGAGCTCTTGTTGAGACATTACCTCTACCAATGCAGATCTGCACTTGCTCTACAATCTAGTCTTAGAAAATTACCTGGGGCACTGAGAGGTTAAATTACTTGTCCCAGGCCACAGAGTCAGTGTGTATCAAAGACTGGACTTGAATGCAGGTCTTCTTGACTCTGAGATCAGCATTCTATCTGCCACTTTATGAAGTCAGTCTCCATTTTAGGACAAAAATTATAGGCAATATAACAAATTATTTGGTTTTCAAAATAGCTTTCTATTTGTTTCTTCCAAACTAAGTCTGGGAGATTCTAATCTGTAATTCTCATCTATACCATGTCAGTAT
Source organism: Petaurus breviceps papuanus (assembly GCF_028583685.1). Lineage (NCBI taxonomy): Eukaryota > Metazoa > Chordata > Mammalia > Diprotodontia > Petauridae > Petaurus > Petaurus breviceps. The sequence goes on along the minus strand of NW_027187348.1, from coordinate 10,590,956 downwards.
TGTGTTTTCTTTGGTGAACAAGAAGGGCAGAAATAGGTTTTAAGAATTATGTGGTTATTTATGATAATAACTCAGATTAATATGGTGTTAATGCATGGCAGGAAAACAATGAGCCATATATTAAGGAGGAGGAGGAGGAGGAAGAAGAGAAGGAGGAAGAGGAGGAGGAGGAAGAAAGTTTCAAGATAGCTCAAGTTGACACTTTTTAACAGCTCTAACAAGATTTGGTGAAAGAGGGAGCTAAAGTGCATGGTTCAAACACATTTTTACTAAATTCTGTCATTATGTTATCTCTGTCCTCTATTTGAATCTGTTTTCTAGACTTTCGTGGTGCCACATCCTACCTTCATTATGTGGATGTAGACGGGAATTGGTTGATATTACATATTGTATGGTTAAAAAATGGTTGCCTTCCCCTAGCCCCCACCTTATTGCAATAACTGGGGTCTAAAAAGCAGCTCTCAGGGGCGGTTAGGTGGTGCAGTGAATAGAGCACTGGCCCTGGAGTCAGGAGGACCTGAGTTCAAATTTGGCCTCAGACACTTAACACTTACTAACCCTGTGACCTTGGGCAAGTCATTTAACCCCAATCGTCCTGCCTTCTCTCCTCCAAAAAGGAAAAAAAAAGCAGCTCTCCCATGGGATCAATTTAACCTAACTCAAAAGCAGTTCATTGAGTTCCTATTTTCCCTTTGGTTGGTAAAAGGAAACCTATTACATATGCTACTCTCCTACATAACATGGACATATCACCATACTTTGGGATGTGGGACTTGTGGTGTGAGAGAGGAGGAGAGAAAAGGGAGGGGTCTCCCCAGTCTTTGGACAAGTCATGAGATAAAAAGATGGAGGAACACTTCAGGAGCTGCTTTCTTTGTAGGCAGACTATAGAGCTATCTACAGGGTATGTTTTTAGGAGACAAAATGTCTCCACACCTACTTACAGATGGCTAAAACATTAGAAAAGCTTTATCGTATAATTAAAACATAAGGCTAAAATTTTAGTAACTAGTACCCCTGAATTCACATGAAGATGAAAATAAGTGATATCAGATATTTTCCTGGGAACAGCTGTTGATGGGGTATTTGAGGATGGAGAGAGGGCATGAAGAATAGAAAGGGGAGTGCGTCTCTTGAAAAGAAGAAAACAATATTGAAAGGAAAATCTATGGAAGAAATGCTTCATCTACATAAGAATTCTGCCTAGACCAAGGCATTCCCTCCTCCCCCAGTTAATATGTCTAAAGTCTCTTTTTGGGGAAAATTATATATGTGGTACCTCCAGGGCCTTGCAAATTAATTCCATCAGGCCCATGGTATGGTGTACATGGTGTACTTTCATGTATTAGAATGTGTTTCAGATGTGTAGCATGATTTTACTTTCTCTAGAAGGTTTCATCCTGTTAAGTACTGTAGGAATGTTAGCTTCCCTGTCAGTTTTTTGGCAGGGGGTATTCAATTATGTATTTGTGCTTCATAGGAAAGATCATGTCAGAAGTATTCTGGCAAGTTTTCATTTTTTATTTTGGAATTTGGCAGTTGATTGATGTTAAATAATCCAAATCAATAATGGTTTGTGAGGCACAAATGTGTTGGCCTTAAATAGTTGTCACAATGCATTTCACGGATGAAGGTTTGACTTGTTATCTTCCCCTTTCCCATCCCCCACTTCCATGCACACTTTAGCATGGCATATTCCTGGGTGTATAGCTGTTCCTGATGGCACTTTGATCTTGGGGGATGGTTTGCTTCAGTCACATCTTGCAATGTCTGATGAATGGATCTTCCTTTTGGTAGTAGGCAGGTAAATGGTTGGTTCCACATTTCCCTTTTATAGGACATTTTCTGGCCCTTATATTTCTCTTCCTTTCCATTAATTTGGGACAACTAAAGGTCAGGGTCAGCTTCAGCTAGTTGTTTATTTTTATTCTGGATGTATTTGTTAGCTTTCCAGTTTTTCCCTCTTTCCTCCCTCCTTTTAGTTTATAAACAAATATTTTCATTAGGGACGTAGAAAGATAAAAATCATTATCAAAACCTTATGATACTTCATATACAATACTCCTGTTGTAATTTTACTCAGTACTCTAGATCTGGGGTGATTATTTGCTATTTTATTAGCCTTGTCTGGATTTCAGAAAAAATAAACTTAGGACTTGGGGGCAGTTAGCTTCTCTTTCCTGTGTTTAAATGATAGATTCTTTTTGAAATATATGACTTGAGAAATGAGGCTTTAGATTTAAGGGAGTTATTATTTGAAAGGAAAATTCTTTCTCTGGGGTCTCATTTTGCTATGGAGTTGACCCCAGGTTTTGAAAGGCTATGTCAGGAGAGTACAAGTCTTGTTAAGTCTACCAAATAGAAAAGGCTTCAATATAGACTCAGTGTTGAAATGTATCTCTACTTCCTAAGGAAAAGCCTATCTAAGCTCAGAGAATCTGAGCACCAGGGTTCTGGTCATAACATGTTTTTTTTTTTTTTTTGGCCACGGTAATTTTTTGCAGATTATCTAACAAATCAGAGTGAATTCAGGCTATGTGATTAACGGACAAAAATCACAAGGATGAAATCACTGATCCTTGAAGGTAAGATAAGTGGTAACAGTACTTTTATATTATTTCTTGCCTCTTTGGCTCAAGTAAAGGTAACAGATGGTTACAAGATACAAATAGACTTAAGCAAAGGATAAATGCATCAGGTGGAAGGTAATATTTGTCTGTTTTAGATGGGCATTAAATTTTTGTTAGAAACAGAATTAAACACAAAATTATAATTAGAAATATATTACCTTGATATGTGTAAATCTCTCTCTCTATATATATTCATATATGTGTGTATATTACCTTAGGGTGATAAACTTTTAAAAAATTAGTCTAATTTTTATAGTCTAATAGTAGATGGCAAAACATTGGCTTGTATGTAGGGGTAACAAATTGTATGTTATTGCATTTCCTTAGGACATACCTGTAAAGTTGGGCCCTTAATAAATGATTGTGGACTTGATATCCTTCACATTTAACAGATGTGCATACATTAAACTTATTGCACAGGGTAATAAGGGAGTCAGTGAAAGATCATAATTCATTATAACTATGAAGGTTGCTTCATACTTAATCTCTTATCATATTTACATTTTCAGAAATGTAATTTCTGAATTCAACTCCTCAAAAAGCATAGATGTCTCAAATAACTAACCTCTTCTCCAACTTTATCTTAAGTTGCCTCTTAGCCTTTGGAATATTAATCATATTTATTGATAGGCTTGACTTTCTTTTTTCTTTCCTTTTTTTTTTTTGCTTTATGGAGGGGGGAGAGTAGGGCAATTGGGGTTAAGTGACTTGGCCAAGGTCACACGGCCAGTTTTGTGTTAAGTGTCTGAGGCTGGATTTGAACTCAGGTCCTCCTGATTCCAGGGCCAGTGCTCTATTCACTGCACCACCTAGCTGTCCCTAGGTTTAACTTTCTTGATACAGATAGTAACCATGTTGCACATAGTGGAAAGGTAGTAAATTTGGATCTAGGATGTCCCAGTAACACTGACCCCCTTGCTGTTCCTTATACATGACTCTCCATCTCCAGCCTATGAGTGCTTTCCCTAATTGTCTTCCATGCCTGAAATGCTCTCCCTTCTTACTTCTGCCCCCTATATTTCTCTAGTTTCCTTAAAGTTTCAGCTAATGTCCCACCTTCTCCAAGAAGTCTTTTTCAGTCCTCCTTATTTTTAATGCCTTTTTGTGATTGTTGTTGTTTAGTTGTGTTTGACTCTTTGTGACCCCATTTAGGGTTTTCTTGGCAAAGATCCTGGAGTGGTCTGCCATTTTCCCCTCCAGCTCATTTTACAGATGAGGAAACTGAGATAAACAGGGTTAAATAGCTTACTCGGTCATATAACTAGTAAGGCCAGATTTGAACTCAGGAAGATGAGTCTTCTTGCCTCTAGACCCCAGTGACTGACTGCCCCTGTTTATTTTAATGATAGTTTTAAAATGGTTTTGATTTGTGTATTAAAGCAACTCAATTATCTGCATCTGGGTCATTCATGGTAAATTTTAAATTCTAATCTAGTTTTCTTCTATAACCCAACATGTGTCTGGGACAATTTTCCTCTGTGTCAGTTGCTTTACTTGGGAAATTCCAATCAGTTTTTAATATTGGCTTTGACAAAACATAATGAAGAAAATGAATCTATATAATATTATGCAAAGAGTTTAAATTTAATAGATAGAATTTGAATGCTGACATTCACAATCCGAGATTGAAATGTAATCATTTCTACTATTGTGTGATATGACTAGTTAGTATAAATGATGAGTGAACTAAATGTGACAAAGATAAATAGAAATTCCAAATAGTGGAATTGTGTTTGATGTTTAAAGACTGTAAGTAGATTTTAAAGAGTTATTTGAAAGTGGACAATGTCAGTGAACTATAAAGACATTTGAGCTATGAATTCAAAACTCATTCAAGACTCAAAAACACATATTTATGAAGTTTGAGATAAGACTTATAAGGATACTAATTTACCTTGATGAAGGATAGAAACATGGATTTATGTTTAACATTGAAGTTATCTTTTTTCCCTGTTTTACTCAGTTACGGAATTCTTGTTTTATTTCTTAAGTTCAACACGAATGCATAGAAATTGTTTATCCTTAAGCTACTTTTGGTAATATTCTAATGTCATTACTATATCTTTCCATGGGCACTATTCTTTTTTTTTTTTTTTTAAAGCAATCAGGGTTAAGTAACTTGCTCAAGTTTACATGGCCAGTTATTTCTGGGTGTGGTGCTGAGTATCTGAGCCCGGATTTGATCCAGGTTATCCCGACACTGGAGCCGGTGCTCTTACTCACTGAGCCACCTGGCCGCCCCTAAGCAATTGGGGTTATGTAACTTGCTCAAGGTTACACGGCCAGGTGTTTCTGGGTGGGTGCTAAGTGTCTGAGCCTGGGATTCGATCTCCAGGTCTTCTCAACACTGGAGCCGGTGTTCTTACTCGCTGTGCTACCTGGCCGCCCCCATGGGCACTATTCTTGAACCAAACCAGACTACTTGACACTCTGTGGGTATGTTCAGCACTTTCCTGCTTTCTTGTCTTTTTTTTCATGGCATTCCCTAAACCTAAAGTGTTTTCCATTTCTCTTTCCACATAGCTCTTCAATACCTTTTGAAACCCTACTGTTCAAAGTCCAGCTCAAATGCTATCTCCTCTGAAACCTTTCCTGATCTCCTTTCCAACACCCTCCCCCACCCCTTTCAACTTCTGAAATCATAGTCAAATTACTCTGGTAATTGTCCTGAAGGGGTATATCAACCAACTCCCCTGTAGTTAACCTTGCAATCCCTATAGATTTCGAAACCAAAAAAACCCTCCACAACGTCTCTGCCTCCCTGTCAGCACCCATTCATTTTTTTCTTACTTTTGCTACTATTACTCTAGTTCAGGCTCTCATCATCTCTATTGACTGTTGAAATAGCCTCTTAATTGGTCTCTCTGCCTCAAATCTCTCCCTCCTTCGTTCTACCCTCCGCACAGCTGCAAAAATGATTTTCCTAAAGTGCAAGTCTAACCATGTTATTCCCCTACTTATTAATCTCCAGTGGTTCCTTACCTATTACCTATGGGATTAAATATTTTAAACTCCCCTGCTTGCCATTTAAATCCCTTTGTTGTCTGGCACCAACCTACTTTTCTTCTCTTATTACATATTACTCCTCTTCATGCACTTTATAGTCTAGTCAAATTGTTCTTCTTACTGTTCCTTATTAAGGACACACCATTTCCCATCTACATAATTTTGAACTTCTTTATCCCACCCCCATAGGCTTTTTGCTTATTTATGCTTTTTGTAAAGTCCCTAGTTTCTTTCAAAATTCAGTTCAGTCACCCATTTTATATGAGTCTTGGAACCCCAGATACTAGTATCATCTCTCCCAAATTCCATTTGGTATATCTATATCTGAATATGCAGAGTTTTCCCAAATAGAATGTAAGTTATTTGAGGGCAGGGAGTATTTAATTTTTATCTTTGTCTTCATATCTCCAGGGTCTCACACAATGGTAGGATGTAGTAGGAGCTTAATAAATGTTTGCTGATTGATTTTTCAAAAAACTTTGTTAGAAAGCCTAATAAAATAATAAAACACAGAAAAACTTTATGAACTCTCTTTTAGTTCATAATTGATATTATTTTAATCTACCAGTGTTTCCAATTTTTTTTTCTGCAGCAAGTTGCTGGGGCCAGAAACTTTCATCTAGTGATCAAATTTTTGGTGATGAGCCTCTTCAGACTTTGCTAGGCTTCCCCTTGGTCTGCAGATAAATATAACCTGGTCCATTTTCAAAGCCTTTCCTGTTCTTCTAGACCTTATGTTCTGCTGGCATAGCTTTTAGGAACCCAAGTTCCTGCATACCATCATGGAGCAATGGAGAAGAACTTTAGTAGAATCATTGATATCAGTAAAAATAGTTTACTTAACATTCTTCATGCCTGATGTTCTTCATAAATAAAGATAATGTCACTTAATCATAGTCAGTGAGGCATGCGCTTTGTATTGGTACTTCAGTGGAGAAGGCATGGAATTAGATGTTATCTTCCCATACTCAGTACAAATGACTAATCTTACAGAGAAAGAAGTTAGTTGGGATTTTGCCTCCTCTCTAATTCTTGTAAGCTTATATCTATCATATACTAATCTTCTCTAATAGTTTTACACTGATGATGTCTGTCTGGATGACTAGCTTCTAATGAACACAGTTATTATTGAACCTAATTATGGGTTATTTATTATTCTAGTGACACTGTTACCTCGAGGTAAATTTCAAATCTAAAAGTACAGAATTAGAAAATTGCTGAGTTTAAAGGAACTCAGTGGTCCCTTAGTCTAACTCCTAACCAAATCATGCATTTGGTTTTTATAAATATCTCTGACAAATGATCATCCAGTTTCTATTTGAAGACTTCCAGTGATAGTACTCTCTGTTTCTGAGGCAATTCATTCCATGTTTGGAAAACCTCTCATGATTAGGAAGTTTTTCCTTGAATTGGGCTAAAATGTGCCTCTTTCTAGACAATTGATCCTAGTTTTTCTCTGCAGGGTGAAGTCAGTCAACAATCATTTATTAAGTGCTTACTTGTGCCAGGCACTGTGCTAAATCCTGAGAATACAAAGAGAGGGAAAACAAATTTATCTCCTTAAGCAGTTCACATTCTAGTAGGGGAGTCAACTAAGTACATAAAAGATATTTACAAAATTGATGGAAGGTAATCTAAGAGGAGAAGATACTAGCAACTACTGCTGTGAAATTAGGAAATGCCCTCTGCAGAAAGAACTAATCAAGATTACAGAATCAGAAGAATTAAATGTAAATTCAGGCACCCACTAGTCCAACCCATATCTGACAAGAGTCTCTTTTTGAAACGTCCTTGACAAGCAATCATCCAATCTCTGCTTGAAAACCTTCAATGTAGGGGAACTCATTACTTCCCGAGACGGTTTATTACACTTTTATACAGCTCTAATTATTAGGAAGTTTTCCCTTATATTAAACCTAAATTCATCTTGGGGCAACTTTCACCATGACTTCTGGTCACCCAAGGTTAAGAAAAATAAATCTAATTTCTGTTCCACAAAACAACCCATCAGATATGTGAACATAGCCATTACATTCTTTCTTTCCTTCCAAGTCTTTTGCTTTCCAGTTTAAATATATCCCAGTTTTTTTTATCTGATTTCTTATGACACTGTCTCCAATTCTTTCACCAGCCTGGTCATTTTTTTCTGAATGTTTTCTATTTGCTTATAAAATTTAGGGTACCCCCCCAAATACAGTGCACCAGAAACGGTCTTACTAGGACAAAGTAAAGGATACTGTCATCTCCCAAAGTTTGCATACTCTTCCTTTCTTAATGTAGCATTAGCTTTCCGTTTTGTTTTGATCACACTGTTGGCTTGTTGGGAACTGAAGTCTACTAAAAGCCCCAGGGTTTTTTTTCTCTCAGAATTTCTTCTCAAGCTATGCCTCTCCCATCTTGTACTTGATTTCAAATATACAATTGCAAAATTTTGTATTTATCCCTATTAAATGTAATCTTATCCTATTTGGTCCATTTTTCTTGCTTATAAAGTTCTTTTGGGGCTATATACTAACCCTGCTTAGTATCTCTCCCATCTTTATTCATTGTATAATTTGATAATTATGTCTTATACAAATTTATGCAATTAACCAATAAAGACATTAAATAGCCCAGGACCAAGAATGAATCCTTGAGACACTTTATCCAAGGAAAAAAACCTAAACTTTCCAGTTAAAGTTGAATCTTTAATGGCTTCTCTTTGCCTCTGGTCCTTTGATCATTTCTGAATCCACCAAACAAAACTGTTGCCTTGTCTATAATATCTGTCCGTCTTGTCTGAAATATATTTCCTAATTATCCTTTCATATTAATACACTCTAGAATTTTGTCCACTGTTGAGCTGAGGCTGGAAGGACTCTGCTCTTTCCTTTTATGAAAATCAGGACATCATTCATTCTTTTTTAGTTCTGTAGCAACTTTTCCTTTTTCCATGACTTTTTGTTGTTGAATTTAAATTGATTTTTATTCTAAAAAAAACACCAAATAAAATGGTCATTCCCATCTACATAGTAGAACAGAAAAAAAGTATTGCACATAAAATTTCAGATCTCTAGATTTTTTTTCTTTTTAAGTATGTAAACTCAGCATGTAGTCTTTAAAGTTGTCTTGTTTGTTCTTTTTGGCCTTTCTTCTGTTCTTTTTTCTGAATGAAAATAAAAAGAAACCTCAATAAGTCAACCATATTATTGTATGCTGTACTCTGGACATTCCGTGGCTTCAGTCTTTTTCAGAAACTCAGGATAAAAAATCAAGCAAGAGTCCTTTTCCCTTATTATCTTAACATCTAAATTTGCTTAATTGAGATTGGACTCCTAAGTAGGAATAGCTGCTCTCTAAATAAGTGCATATATGCTAAGGACCCAGATTCTAAAGGTGCCTTTAAGGCCAAGCAGAAGACACTGGATAGAGTCTACACTAGCAACTACACTGCTTAAGGCTTCAAAGTTGTACTAATTCTTCAAGATATACCTGTCATAAGATCACACTATATGTACAATACTTCTAAGTCTTATAAACTTTGAGGAGATTCTTATTTAAGATGACTAAGTCACCTTATTGAGGATTAGTTACTCATGTAGATCTGATCTGCATCAAGAAAATAAAAAAGAATCACAAGGCATACAACCTCTTTGGACCCTATTTTTTATGTTTAAAATGGAGGATTTGGACTAGGCAATACCTATAGTCCTTTTTGGCTTCAGAATTCTTTGGGTCTTAAATTCATCTTTTGCATAATAAATAGGTAAAATTGCCCCCTAAGTAGACTCTACATGAATAGAAACAGAAAATTATGAAAATTTAATTGACAAAAGGTAATAGGGCCCTTCTAAAGTTTTTATTTCACATGTTCCTAAATCAAATAGATGCTTGTAGTTTCCTTTATTTGGATGTCCAGTTTGAAGAACAAAATTTAAAATGTCCATTCAAAGTAATTTGGAGTTAAGGATAATTGTTGTATAAGCAGTTTGTGTTCTAATAAGTTCTATGAACTCAGACTTAGACTTTGTTATTGTTGCATTGGGGAAGGGTGTGCGGAAGTAGAGAGGGGAGAGGCTGAAGTCAGGATTGAAGGATCAGGTATCAGGGTCCTAGTGGGCAATGAGGTTTAGAATCCAGGCCATCAGTTAGCGCTTAAAGGATCAGGCAAGAATTAGAAGCTAGACAGGAGGTAGGATCAGGGGATATATACATATGAAGATCAATATAAGCAACCAATTAGGAGCCAGGAGAACAGACTCAAATAAGTAAGCCATAAATACTGGAAGTCAGACTCAGGTGAAGAACAAAAGCCAAGACAAATAGGCAGAAACTAGGAGATCTTAGGGGCAGGTATGAGTCAAGCAAGCAGGAAAACAGATGCAAGACACCAGCAATAAGACCTTGTTAACTATGCCAGCCCTTGACTTTGGCTAGAAACTTTTATGTGTCTTGTTAAAGCAAAAGCCCAGGGTGGATTAAGATCTTTAGAATACTTAAGGCTCTAAGATTTTGGAGACCTTTCTTTGAAGTTTGAAATGTTAAAAGAAAAACACATAGATACAACCATATTATATCAAACTGAAATACCTAAAAGAAAAACTATAATTTCAATAACAGATTTATTGTTCTATTTTATTTTCAGGTTTTTTAAAGAAAAAAAATGTTGATTTAAATGTTAAAATGTAAATACAAAATAATTTCTTAGTAATTCTCTAATTTTTTATAATTTAGGAATGACTTGAAAAGTTGTAAAAGGAAAACTGGATTCAGCAAATATAAAAAAGCATGAGCTAGTGGAGAAAGCCCTGGACTTGAAGGAAGGAAGACTTAGTTCATTTCCTGCTATACACCCTCATGAACTGTGCAACATTGTTCAAATGACTTAACCTCTCTGGGTCTTAGTTTCCTTATCTATAAAATGAAGGAATTGGGGTCAATAGGTTCTAAGGTCTTTTCCAGTTCTATCTTCTATGAAATTAAAGAAAAAGAATAGAAGAAAAACTGACTATGGTTAAATAGAAGGGAAGAAAATAACGTTTTATAGAGTACCTACTTTATGTCAGGTATAGAGCAAAGCATTTTTGACAAATATTGTCTCATTTGAGTCTCACAACAACCGCAAGATAAGGTGCCATTATCCCCATTTTACAGATGGAAACTGAGGCAAACAGAAGTTAGGTAACTTGCTCAGGGTCACACAGCTAGTAGAGGTCTGAAGCTGGATTTGAACTCAGTTCTTCCTGACTCCAAACCCAGCACACTATCCACTACCCTACCAACTGACACCAATTAAATAAATGGAATAAAAGTCGAGAAAATAATGCCTTCCTTTAAGTTTTATTAAAATAATAGTGACCTACAATAACTATGATAACACAGCGTAGCCTAATTGAGGCCATGACTTACACATAAGACAGATAGAACAGGAGGAATCATAATGCTCAGTCTAGGAATGAGGTCCCTAGATATGATATTAGGTTTGGGATTTATGCCAGACAAAGGCCCTAGCCTTTGAGGATTCTTCTAATGTGGAGCATATCATTTGCCCATAGCATCTGACCTGGGTCAGAATCTAGAGACTGGGCTTCAAAGGCTGTGCCAGAAGGGTGGAGGTGATGGGTTCTCTGCCAGCATTTAAACAAGTGGTTTGAAATCTGATGAGCAATTGAGCTTCCAAGAATAGGAGGCAATTTGGCTTCTGCTTGTTACGTGTCCTGCTGCCACCGTCCTTTAGGGATACTCAAGCATGTGTTTCTAGTTATCTATTAGACAATCCAATGTTATAAGAACCGATTCCCAATAAAGTAAACCTAGGACTTGTAGGTGAAGATAAATGAGGGGATCTGCCTGGAACAGGGAGAGAGGAGATGGGAAAAAGTCAGTTCCCTGATAGCTAGTCTACTGTAATCTCATAGTAATGGCTGCCATGATATTCAACCTTCAGTTTGTGACTTTGCTCAAATAAAGTGCTGAACTGCTATTCTGAAATAATCTTGCTACAAGTAATTATAGAATAGAATGTTGATTATTCAGGCATTTTCTTCCCTTTAGCTATTAACATAATCAGTTACCTACTGCCTATTGTGTATAAAACGCTTTGCAAGTTTTGATGTGTTATATTAACAGTGCCATCATGTTTTAGGTCAAGAACATTGATGACTTTAAAGAAGGGATTTATGCCATGCTCCCAAATGAATTAAAATCCAAGTGCTAGAATTTGGTATCACTTATTATTTTGGTGAGAGGTTGTATAAAATATTTGAGCATGCATGGTGCAAAAAGACTAAATTACTTGAGATTCCTTATGGGAGAAAACAATACTCTTGTTAACTTTTGTTTCATGAGTTTGTGTCTTATGCAGAATTGTTTTTTGGAATTTCTTTTTCCTAAGGGATGTTAGCTAGATTTCTGTATCTCACTTAAGGAATCAGTTTCTTCTAAAGCACTTCAAAGGGACTGTGGATCACATTTCAACTCTCAGATGTTTTTAGGCTGTGTTTTTCCCCCAATTGCTACAGACTTGAAAATTAACTCTTCCATGACACTGTTGAAATTCCCAACATCAAGCCCTGTTTAACATAATGAGCTGTGACAGGACCATGCTAAAAATTAATGACCCAACAAAAGCAGATTGAATGAGAGGAATAAAACACTTTATATTCTGCTTTGGCAGAGAAATCACTCCAGGGCAGGAAGAGAATGACAGTTAAAAAAAAGTTTTCAGGACAGTTTGGTTTTGAAAACTCTAGATTGCATTAATAATACAATTTCACGAATCCAGATGATGAGGTCAGTTGTTGGCTAAAGTAAAATATATGTAGTGCTTCTCCTAGAATATTTTGCGAACAGTCTCCAGATGCTTCAGACAGCTGCTTGTATTAGGGAACCCTCAGAGACTTCACTCTTAATTCTTTCCTTTCACTTCCCTCTTTCCTAAGGGATTTTTTCACTAGCAGGACCCATCCCCATGATCTCAAGTCTTCGGGAAAATAGAAAGTAGTTCCTTCCCACAAAAAGGTTGGGTACTCCAGCTGTAAATATTATTTGATAGACTCCCAGAAGTACTTAACTCATACTTTGCCAGTGTTGAATAGAGCTCTAACAGAGCGGGGAGTGTGTGTGAGAAGATTTCAATGACAATTTCTTTAGTTATGGCAGAAGGAGAGAATCATCTCTTTTTTCCCCCAAGTTTGATGAATGAATCACAACATATATTTATATTTGTTTACCTGCATGAATGTGTATGTGCAGTTTTTTTTGTGACTAGCTGTGGCAGCAACATACAGGATTAATGATGATGTTGCTAAAGGGTTGGTGACCAAGGAGGCAAAGCCTTGGCCTAAGTTAAAGTTGTGCCTGTGGTCAAATATGGAGGAAACATCTTTCAAAGGGGAGGACTTTGATGGGAAACTAGAGGCTCTGAGAATAGAAGCAGAATTTCATAATTTGGGAAAAGAAGGGAAAATATAACATAAAACCCTTCTAGCTCAAGAAACCAGTGTGATCATGCTTTGGTATATGCTAATACAGGCCAGTGAATACATGCTGCAAGAAGCCTACAACTCCCTAAGCTGTGGTGGCCCATTGCTTTTCTGGTTTGTATCAGTGGCAATTTTTTGTTAGGAAAATAAGCTTAATTTCCTCCATGTTGTTCCGAAATTTCCATGCACTTTTCTTTATCCTGGAGATAGCCCATAGTCCCAATACTTTCCTTCCTACCCATATGTCCTAATGTACTTATGGGTTGTATCACTATTTTTCAGGTACAAAATTAAGAGTATTCCATGTCCAAATAAATGAGAGAATCTCAGGTTTAATTTATGTCCTCAGGGAGAACTTTAACCAGAAGGATCTGGTCTAATGAAAGTAATGATATTTTGTGTTTCTTTAGAATGAAGACCTACAATACATCAAAAATATTGTGTCTTTTATGATCTGCTGTTTCACCTATGCTTAGATTATACCATTGACCCACCTTAGTCAGGAACAAATGGAATTTATTTTTCTAGTAAGTGGTGATATGTTTTCACTTATCCAACCATTTTTTTTTTTTTAATAAGCAGTTGGGGTTAAGTAACTTGCTCAAGGTTACACGGCCAGTTATTTCTGGGTGTGGTGCTAAGTATCTGAGCCCGGATTCAATCCCAGGTCATCCTGACTCTGGGGCCGGTGCTCTTACTCACTGAGCCACCTGGCCACCCCTGATCCAACCATTCTTAATCTCCTTCCTAGCTTCCTGGTAATGAATAACATGCTTTTCTAAGAAGAATGGCTCCAGTTAGAGCATACTCTCCTGGGACTGATCACAGAAAACACTATTTAGGTCCCATGGTCCTGGTGCCTTTTCAACACATGTCTTATTTCCCGCATTCTTTTTTTTTTTTTTTTTGCCTTTTGAAGGGCAGTTGGAGTTAAGTAACTTGCCCAAGGTTACACAGCTAGTATTTTTGTGTGGGTGTTAAGTGTCTGAGGCCGGAACTGAACTCGGGTCCTCCCAACTCCAGGGCCAGTGCTTTAGTCACTGCACCACCTAGCCTCCCCCTATTTCCTGCATTCTTGACTATAAAATATTTGAAGACAGATTGAGGGATCATTTCTTATTCTCCTCCAGCACATAGTATTCTGTATGAAATAGGTGCTTAATAAATGTTTGCTAAATAAATGAATTTTGTAGGGTAAAAAGGATAAACAATATAGATTTCAAATTCTGACAGTGCAACAAATTAAAGCATTTATGCTTCAATTCTGCTACCTCATCTCAATTTCAAAATATATGCTGGTACTCATGATGAAATTATGACCATTATTCTCCTAAGGTACAGTCAAGTAGATGGATTGATTTTCATCACAGGAACTCAAAGATAAAATGATTAATTGTCTCATACATTTGTAGGCCTCAGGAGTCACCAAGGATACATGATTCTCAGTTCTAGGTGGATTTTTCTTGATATTTTTGGTCATTTACAGCATTTTAATCCCCTTCCTTCTTTAGCTCACTAAATACTGGGTTTTTCCTAAAGTCTTATACTTGTCTTCCTCCCTTCCCTTCTCCATACTCTGTCCCTTAAAAATCTCTTCTACTTGCATAACTCTTACTGTTACACCCTATGGAAATGACTTCCAAGTCTACGTTTCTAGCTCTGATCATTCTTTTAAACTTTAAACTACATTACAACTTCCTGATGCATTTTTCCAATTCAGTGTCCTGATGTCACATCAAATAAACATATCTAAAACTGAACTTCTCCTATATTCCAGAAAGCATCCGTAGTTATCCCTTCTGATTTTTCTTTTTCTAAGTGTTACTCTCCTTGCTACCCATTCTCAATCTGTTATTTTACTAATAGAAACCAACTCCCTGATATACTAGTATATTTACCCTACCTAAATATATCTTATACTTTCCTTTTTTTGTTTCCTGCTCATAATTCCCCTCTCCTTTCTTCCTTTCCATGGAGGCAACTAGGTGGCTCAGTGGATAGATTGCTGGGCCTGAAGTCAGAAAGACCTGAATTCAAATGTGGCCTCTGGTACTTTCTAGCTCTGTGACCGTGGGCAAGTCACTTTACCTCTGTTTGCCTTAATCCACTGTAGAAGGAAATGGGAAACCACTCCAGTATCTTTGCCAAGAAAAGCCCATGGACAATGTTGGTTTTCTGTGGTCCATGGGGGTCATGAAGAGTCAGCCATGACTGAACAACTCCTCCTCTCTACTTAAAGACTTGGTTGAAATCACACTTCCTCTGAGAAGCTTTCCTGGACTACCCCAGTCTAAAATGAATGATATCTTCTCTGAACTTACTAAACAATTGAATTTTAGAGATATAAAAGACTTTAGAGATTATTTATTCCATTTCTCTCATTTTACAGATGAGAAAACCAAGGCACCTTGTCCCAAGGCAAAGAGGCGTTTAATAGTAGAGCCAGGGCTAAAACCCACATCTTCTGGATTTCAGTTCACTATGGTGACATTTCAACATTCTTATCATCTTCTTAGTTTTTGCTGTGTGCATTAAGTATGGCATCTACTTCAGTCTTTAGAACCCAAGCTTTGATGGGAATCATAAAACATTTTCAAGAGTCAGAAAGGAATTACAAGGTATTTGGCCTTAATGTAATAGAGGAGATTTGTGGGCAGTTTTGCTTTTGTTAATATGTCTCATGAATTATTTTATGCATATTTAATAGGCCTTTATTCTGAATGACAGGAGGAGATGAGGGATGTAACATGGTACAAAAAACATGGGATTTGAAGCCCAAGGCCCTGGGTTTGAAGTCAAGCTTTGTCATTGTGTGAAGTCGAGCAAGGTCATGTGTAACCTTGGGCAAGTCTCAACTTTTTGGGGGCTCAGTTTTTCATATTTAAAGTGAGTGTACTAGACTAGATGAAATCTGAAATTCCTTTGAATTCTGAAATCCTATTGTCCTAAGTTCTGGTATAATACTGTAGAATGCCATAAAATAATGTTCTATGAATTATTCTTGTCCTTTTCTTGATTATACACTACTGACCCCACCTGCCAAGTAATAAAGTGACAATGAATCAGCCCTCTTTTTTCCCCCCATCTGTATTCTCTTGGCTATTAAGATTTTAGAGGATCTTCTCTAAAAGGCAGCATCTAGACATGATCTGCTGAATCTCATTGAGATTCCATAATGATGTGGAATCCCACCACTCTCTGTTGTATAAAATATGGTTATAAATTTTGAGTTGGAAGGCACCCTATGGGTTAACTAGTCCAAGTCCCTCATTTTTACAGATAAAGAAAGATTCAGAGAAGGGAAATGCCTTGTCCAAAGTAGGAAGTAGCCAAGGCAGGATTTCAACATAGGTTCTCTGATTCCAAATCTAGTAATTTTTTTTATTACTTAAGTTGGAAAAACTTTTTGCCATAAGTTCCTGAACAGCCGTCTTCCCATATCAAATTTCCTATTTTCCTAGACTTAAATGGAAAGTTATGGTTAGACTATTTAACAGTATAACAAACAAAAAAAGGTAAATTATTATTTGCAATATATAAACTCTGAGAAAGATCATGACTTTAAATTTCAGAGTTAAAGTCACCTTTAACTATCACTATAACCATTGACTTATCAATTTTGAAATCCCAGACCCACTATTCAGTTATCTCAAAATACCAATTAAGATATTTTCTTAAAAATTTGCTTAGTGTTTCTTTGCAAGGTAAGGATTAGATCCAGTTCTATCAGAAAATAAGTTCTTTAACCTTTTTTTGGAGGGGGGAAGGCAGGGCAATTGGGGTTAAGTGACTTGCCCAAGGTCACACAGCTATTAAGTGTTAAGTGTCTGAGGCCAAATTTGAACTCAGGTCCTCCTAACTCCATGGCTGGAAATAAGTTCTTTTAAACTTAAATAATTACTTCTCAGTTCTTTCTTTATTACTGATAACAATCCCTCTAGAATAACAAAAATTCAGTCCTCTGACAGACTATTTATAGAATGATAAACTGTTACTACTCAAGATTCCATTATTCCTTAATAATTCAGTATAACAGTCTCTATAGTGTCTTTGGGAGGGTATATTGAATCTGGTTTTACAGTTTCAGTCCCTGAAAATCATTTTGGGGTACGTCAAATTCACATTAATATTATATAAAACACAATACAAATCACCATTTATTCAATGTGTTTTCTATTTTATATCTTGCCTCCTGGGAAGTAATCTGCTGTCAATCAACAAGTCAGTAAACATAAGTGCCTATGGTGTGCCAACTATTGTGATAAGTAAGAATTGGAGATACAAAGAAAGGTAAAAGATAGACCTATTCTCAAGGAGCTCACAATCTAGTGGTCACCCAAAGAGACTAGTGTAGTCCACATGTCAGAGACTTCTGAACAAAATTTAACTCTGTGAACATGAAGTTAATTGTTTAGGAAGAGGGGACACTATGGCTATATGGATTTGTCCTATGCCCATTGTAGTGATAGAGTGTTGGATTTAGAGTTAGAGGACCTAAGATTTGGATCCTGTATCTTCCACTTGCTACACATCACTTGGGGCAGCTAGGTGGTACCTAGCTAGAAACAATAGCTGATAGGGATAGAGTGCTAGGTCAGGAGTCATGAAGACTCATCCTCCTGAGTTCAAATATGGCCTCAGACACTTACTAGCTGTATGACTCTGGAAATGGAAAACCACTCCAGTATCTCTGTTAAGAAAACCTCAAATGGAGTCATGAAGAATCAGGCATGACTGAACAGCAATTTGTCACTTAATCTTAGACTGGTACCTGATTTTTCTGAAACTTATTGTTAAAATACAGTTTCCTTCATTTATAAAATTCGAACAGAGATTGGTCTGGATTATGTTTAAAGTCACTGCCAACTCTAAATCTATGATCCAATGGTCCTTTTCCTAAAGAGCCTCCATGTTATCTTCAGAACAGGGACCATATCACTGTCTGCAGATGATTTTGTTTGTTACTTAACTGATTATGTTCTTTTTTTTAAGGGTTACCTAATAGCTAACTAGTTTAGTTTTGTCAAGTAAGGTCCTTGTGTTATAGAAATTCAGAGGTAGTGTCCTATTACAATACACTATTGGTGGCTAGGTAGAACAGTGAATAGAGTGCTGGACTTGGAGTCAGCACCACCTAGCTTCAAATCCTGCTTTTATGACCCTGGGCAATTCAGTTAACCTCTCAACCTCAGTTTCTTTATGTGTAAAATAGGGATAATAATAGCATAGTGTTGTTGTGTGTATCAAATGGCATATCAGATGTAAAGTGCATTGCGAACTTTAAAGCATTATATACATGCTAGATACTGTCCTCATTGTCAATAATAATAATAATGAAAAACCAGATAAAAATAAAGATAAAATTTACATCAAAATGAAGTTCATATGTGAATTAAACAGATACTGTATAGATTATCCTTTTAGGAAAACATTAATTACTTAAAGTACTTATGGACAGATTACAAATTAAATTAGGAGTTATGGGCTACCAAATACCCCAGCTAGGTGCATGAATTTGTGTCTGACCCATACAGCTCCATTTAGTGTAAGAATTTTCTAAGTTTATGTGCTTTTCAACATGTCCCGTTTGTACCCTGGGAGTAATTGCCCACCAAGTATTTGAGTTTATATTGAAATATTCTTGCACTGCGGGTCAAAATCTGTGGAAATATAGATTTTGTCCCATGTTCCCATCCTAGTAATCCTGTCACATGATTTTAAAGTTGAAAGTAGTTAGAAGTGCTTTATTTTCTAGAAGAAAAATAGATTGTCTTTTGTTTTCTTGAGTTCAAGAGTTTTAAAGAAAACCTAACATTTTAATTAATACTCCTTATACTTCTAAGGTAAATACATGGAAAGCATGATGTGTGTGAATAGGGGTGAGGGGATGGGGGAGGGAAGAATAGAGAGTGGGAGAGACAAAAGCAAAACTCTTCCAGAAATACAGGTATTACCTGAATGAACTTTTTAGGATTTGTGCATTTTATTTTATTGATTTAAATTCTTGAACCACCTCCCTCAAATTCTCTTCTGAAATTGGCAAAAGGTGTAATGGACTTACCTAGATTTCAAATCATTAGAAAACTCAAACCACCATATTTGTTTTGTTCGTATATACATATACACACATGCATACATACATATATGTGTGTGTATATATGTATATACACATATGCATACACACATATATACACATACACATATATGTATATACACTAGAAAGACCTAAATGACAAATTAGACACAGAAGTGCTAAATCATTTTCCAGGATATATTTTAGAATCTGTTCATTTCTAGTCAATTTCTTTTATCTCCTATATTTTTAGTAGTTTACAATTAAAAATGATGATCCATAACAAGGATCCTGAGGTATTGTCTCTTTTATTGTCATAAAAAATTAAACCATAATCAGCATAATTGTGATATTATATGTATTTTCTCAACTAAGAATAGGATTCCATTCTCTAATCATTCTAAGTGAAAGTCTAATATATCTGAAAGAGTATTAATATTCCTTATTTGAAAATTCGGTCCCTCAGTACAGAAAAGATCAAGTGCTTTAGAATCAGCACCCTTGATCCAAAAAGTACCTCAAAAAATCCTCACGTCTAGCATCCATTTAAGAGGAAAACCATAGAAAGAACTCTGAGAGACCTAGTGAGGTACCAATTAATTCCAGAATATGAAGCCCAGATTCCTAATATAAAAATAAGATATATGAAAATAAAATAGGAAACAAAAAAGAAATAATTTGATTTTAAAATGTTTATTTAATAAATACATCTCTAGTTTTTCTGCATCAGTGTTCTAGGCCACTCAGGCTTCTCTCCCCCACTCCCTAAATGAATTATTTAAACTTTAATTTTACTGGGGGATTAATCTAAAGATTATTGAAGCTATCATTTTCATGTTTATATACACATTGCCAATCAAGTGTGAATATCTTTTCTTTTTTTTTTTTTTTTGCTTTTTGGAGGGCAATTGGGGTTAAGTAACTTGCCCAAGGTCACACGGCTAAGTTTTTTTTTCTGTGTGTGTGTGTGTGTGTTAAGTGTCTGAGGCTGCATCCAAACTCAGGTCCTCCTGACTCCAGGGCCAGCACTCTACTCACTGAGCCACCCAGCCACCCCTCTTTTTAGTCTTAATTCATTCATCTGAAAAACCAACAAATATATGTCTCTAAACTCTCCCCACCAACAAATAACTCAAATTCTCAGTCCTCATCTTAATTTTATTTATTCTGTAAAACAGTAATACTACCACGAAGCACAATGCATCTGCCATTCTCTGTTTTCTAACATTATTATCCATATCATATAGAGACAGGAATTTCCATAAAATTTTAGCATTTTTTCTTGTGTTTGTACATGATGGTTATCAAACCTCTGGTTCCTTTGCTCATTTTTAACTATTAATATATTAAATCGTATCATCTTTTGTGCCAGCCAAAGATGTATATAAGGCTCTTTTCCGTGTGTCACTGAGGAAAACATCAGTTTTCAACTCTAAAAATAAAAAGGAATTTTTGAAGGACTTGATCTGGAATACTGATATCTCACCAACTTCCAAGATTCCAACAAACATTGAAGCTACTGCTTTCACACTATAATTGAAGTTAACAACAAGTGACTTAGTAACCCAGATGAGAGTAAAGGAAGAAAGAATACTTAGATAAATGTAACAGAATATAGCACCTATTTTCAAAGCTTGGATGATAAAAAGAGTAAACACACATGAGCTATCACAGCTGTTGGAAAGATGCTTTTTAGAAAATGTTATCTCATCATCAAAGGGAACTCGCAGTGTATAAATCCTCTACATAGATTCAGACATTGTAGAGTTTCATGGACTAGTTAGAAATTAAGTCACTTATCCATGGTCCTACAGCTAGTGTGTGTCAGAGACAGGACTTAAACCCAGGTCTGCCTGACTCTGTCAATGCCTATCCATTATATCATTCTTTCAATAGATTCTTTAATTTTAAAAAAAAAATCTTATCTTTTTTTAACCTTTATTTATTTACGTAAATGCATTTGTCTTTATGTGCAGAAGTAAAAATTTAAATTATTTGGAAAATTTAAAATAGCCTGCACTCTATTGTTGCTTTCACTGAATTATTTTAAGAAGGAAAACTTTGTAGAGATCAAAAATACTATCAAGTGAAAATTAAACTCCTATTGGCTCCCAGGGAGTGCCTTAACTACAGATATTTATAGCATCGATTTCCTCTTTCCTGAACTAGGTTGCAGCTGAATTTGTAGCTGAGTAAAGTAAAAGAGATGGTTAACAACATAGGGACAACCTTCTTTGAGACTGAAAAGCACTCATTATTATACAAAGAAAAAGCAAACCCGTTATGGAAAGTGACCAAGGAATTTGGATTATGATGTTTAGGCCTAGAGGACCATATAGATAATACTATAGCGGAGTAGTTAGTAATGCCTGGTGACTCTTCATTTTGCCAAAGGGAAGACAGTTGGTAACCTCCATCTCACCTAAGCCATGTAACCAATCAAGAAGGCCAGATGGGTTTTGGCACCCAGGTGAAAGGGAAAGAAAAGAGAGGACCGTGCTGTGGTGGCAGATCTTCCTCACAGTCCTGGATGGGTACTGAGTTTCTCTTTCAGTTTTGGAGAGTCTTCCTACCACCCAATCTTAATGGGTTCTGTGGTATGTTGGGGTGAGGGAAGCACGCACCAAATAATAATTCTCAAACAATATTAAGAGGCATTTTTGCATGACTAGGTGGTACAGTAGATAGAGTGAAGAGCCTGGAGTCAGGAAGACTCATGTTCACTAGTTCTGTGACCTTGGAAAAGTCACTTAACCCTATTTGCCTCAGTTTCCTCATCTGTAAAATTAGTTGGAGAAGGAAACTCAAACTGCTTCGTATATTTACAAAGAAAACCCCGAATGGGGTTTGTCTGAAGACTCAGACAAAAATTGAAAAATGACTGAACAACAACAATAACTAAATGAGTCCTGCTAGAAGAAAAATGACTGCATATAATGCTACTTCAAGTTATGTGATTATATAATCAGCCTGAATCATTTTCATGTTATCAGCTTGTCATCATATTAATGTGTGAGAGGTCAAAATTTCCTGGTAGATTTTTATTATTATTTCATTTAAAAAAAAAAGAACTTCATTCATTCATTCACCATAGTTGTTTCCTTATGTACCCTTTGCTCATCCTGCCTCCCCCATTGAGTCCCTCATAATAAAGAACAAAAGTTACTGAGAGAAGGAAATATGTTTCATCATTTGTTCTCCAGGCCCCAGATGAGTCATAGCAATTGATTTGTTTGGCTTTCTTTTAATTTCCTACAGGAAGTTTTAAAGTCAGCTGTGCCATTTATCCAGACAGTATGTAAAATTGTGATGGACCTATAATCTTCTCGAGGTGGGTGTACATCATTCAGTGTGATAATGACATACTTTAAGCCATCTCTTCTTGAAAGAACATGGAGAACATCCATGTTCTCCTCCAGCTCCTGCACAGGGGATTCACTTAATGTGCCAGTGTAGAGGAGGCAACCTTTGGACATTTTTAGAGTACAGGGATATCAATATAAAGCTTACAGTCTGTACATTGGTTATCCTTATTTCTTAACACAACCAAGTGACCCCTTCTTCAGCCATGCATCTTTTTGCTCAGGAGATGGTTCTGCTGCAAAATTATCCCTTGGTAATATGTTGTAGTGGCTCATGCCTGCCATTGTCTTTTGGGCAGCCTGAAACTTTATTTCTTGTTCACTGTTGTATTACATACCCTGTCATATGACATCTTTGGAATAATATTGATGTTAAAAAGATGGACCTTTGTTCTAGGAAGAAGCTTGAGGTCATTAAAAGTATGGCATGAAAAATGTGACTGAAAAACTATTGAAAACTACTGATTCATATTCCAAATTTCCCAATTCTACAAAAATTTTATCAGAATAATCTGAAGGCATCTTTGGTGAAGAAATGAGAAGGCAATAGGCAGATTTTTATAAATGATATTCTATAGCATACAGTCACCTTATTAAAGGTACAGTGAATATAAGGTTTCCTTATGTTTATCATTTGTTGATTATAAAAAATTTGATTTGGTAGATCAAAACTCTACTTGTAAAGGACCTCTTCCAAAAAAACATAAATCAAAATAATACAAAAAGACTTGAGCCAGAACTGAATAAGAGGAAGAAAGTGGAATGGGTTGCCTTTGGAAACTACATAGTAATTTTTATCTAGAGCATATGATACATGGAAAAAAAATTCTGGTTTTTGTAGAGGAAAAAAGTTCACTAACCCTTTGGTTTTTTTTTGTAATCACAGTAATTACCCCTCAATATTTTTGTGATAGTTGATTAGATAGGCAATTATTATAACATATAACATTTGTGATAATTATAGCTAATTTGCAAGTTGTGATACCTCTTTGAAACAGTTTGCAAACAAAATACAGACCCCAGGAAAAAAAGTTTGCTTCTGTGAATTTCCTGCAAGGGTTATTTTAGGGTAAGCTTTACTGAGCTGACATGTATTCTAATGAAAAAATTATTTATCCTTAGGAGGTTCAATTTTATTTCTGAGTCAGCAAATTTCCTTCTAGGAAACTATCATAAATTTGGGTGTGGTATTATTGGGGTGAATGCTGAATGGGTAGCTTACACACACACAAAAGCATGTAAAAAATCTCTCTGAGGGGAGCGACTAATTTTGCTTTTTTCTTTGTATCTCTGTTATCTTAAAAAAATGCGTATTAATTGATATACTCCACTGCTTCTTAAAGGTTTTCTTTAACTGTGTTTTATTAATGTCCACACATAATTTGTCCCCAAATTGGATATCATCTAAACCAGTGATTATTCAATTTAGAGGAATTATGAAATTCTAGAAGCCATATTTGAACTGTGCTTCAAAAGAACAGCAGGACAAAACTAAGCACAGAAAGAGAGGGGTAGGAAGATGGAAACCAATTAATAGAAATATAGATTCATTTCTTAAGACTCAGAGGGGAAAGTGCAAAACGCTGCCAATTACTCCAAAGTCCTTGGGCATGGATCTTAATTGCTCCCTGGGGTAGTCCAGTTCTGTTTAGAAAATGATAGGGCTGGGATGAAAATAGTGTGCATGTGTGGGAGCCAGTTTGTGTGCATTTTAATTTTTATTTAGTTTATGAATTTTTGCTTTAGATATTTATTACAAATTATACCAAAGTTCATAACTTTTAATAAACATCTGACTGAAAAATTCATGTCTTCAAAAATTATTTAGACTTGTTTTAACAACTCTAAATATGCCAAAACCTAAAGTTGGCTTTACTTCACCCTCTACAGGCCAAAATGCAGAATGATGTCATGTAAGCCATGGTGAAAGGCACCATAGGTTAGAAATGTTGGTTACAGAGCTGGCCATAGAGTCAGGCCAATCTGGGTTTGAGTCTTACCTCTCACATGTGTAGTGGCTGTGTTGCTGCAGGCAATTCGCTTAATCTCTTAGTAGATATCCCCAGGCAACTCTCTAAGGCTTACATATATTGCAGAATAACTGGAAGAAGTATATTCTAGCTATTATCTTCCCATACCAGGAAAATCATAAGTCCAGAAAAATTAATGAACTATGCATATTTATAAAAAAATAGTAATTGTCACACAACTAAATTAAAAGCTAGGAATTCTTAAAGCAAATTATGTTTTACATAGAAAAGACCAATTCATATTTTTAAAACTCACAGCTAGACAAATAACCAAGTCTGCTAGAGATACTACTCAGTTTTTTTAAGCAAAAACTCTTCCCTATATCTATAATTTAATTTAATATCAATTACAATTGACTCTCATTCTGGAACAAATTTCTTTAGTCTGTATTTTAGAATTCTGTTCTTCTCTTGTAATCAGTCATTACAGGAGTTGGTTATCACCCCAATTCCCATTTCTTCCTACAAAGACATTTTCATAATTTACTACTTCTAAGTAGTTCTCCTGATGGGTTCACCATAAACCTTTGGTACATCAATCAGAACTTTTTGAAAAATCACTCCACAGATCGAGAAAATGAAAGAATTGTAACATCTGAGAGCTAGAAGTTAGTTTAGAGATTCTAACCTTTTTTTCTTCAGCAGCTGAGGTGGGGAAGTGGCTTAGTTGCCCAAGTTTACCCAGTGGTTAATGGAAGACATAGGACTAGGATTCCAATGTACAGATTCCTAGGTCAATGTTCTTTCCATGACTACACCCTGAACCAAGAAGGAGGGACCTAAATTCTTCCCTCATCCACTGAGGCACAGCTGGATAAACAGCTGCCATATGGAAGAAAGATTAAGCTTGCTCTATTTGGTCTCTAAGGGAAGAAGTAGGAGCAATGGGTAAAAGTTACAGGAAGGTAGATCTTAGCTCAATATTAGGAAAAAATTCAGAGCAATTAGTTGAATCGTTCCCAAAGTTCAGTTGTTCATCTTGGGAAGTAATGAGATTCCCCCTCAGTGAATGTGTTCAAGTAGAGTTTGGAGGATTATGGTTTGGAATGGTGGAAAGGAGTTCCTCTACAGCTAATAGGTTAGAATAGATTACAACTGAGGTATCTTCCAACATTGAAATTCTGGGATCCCTGAAAGTTTTTACTTGGTGTCACTAATTTGAAGCTTTTTTGTTGGCTTCAAAATGTAAGAACCACATTAAAATTGAGAAAGGACAAATTAACATAACTTTACTAAACCAAATGCCCAGGGGAATTTACCCATTGAACTTAGCAGAGTGCCCAGCAAAAAGTAGGAGCTTAATAAATGCTTATTGATTGGTGGGTTGAATGATTGTAGCTACAGTGTTGGGTTTTGTCCATGTATGACCCAAGAGGATCACAGAAGCCAGAGGAGCATCAAATATATTATTGGCTGTTATAGGTTTTTGTAGAGTATTTATTGAGGTGTGTAGGAGGAGGGAAGGAAAATAGCAACCAAAATGACTCTACACAAGAATTTAAGAATTGTTCAAATGGGAATGGACAAAACCATTATCCAGGGGCCATTGAAATGACCATCAGTACTAATAAATTACTAAGTATCTCTTACAATGATTACACCAAGTGTGAATATATAGGCAGCCATTGATTCAGTATTCACCCCCAAAAGAACAACACCCTAAGTTTATAATGGTTTCCTAGAAGAAAAGTTGCTGACTCAGACATAAACATTGACTTCTCAAGGGTGAACATTTTTTCATTAGAATACATGGAGGGCTCCTTAGTAATTTATTAGTACAGGACTAATGGTCTTTTCATTGGTCATATGATCCAATGAACTATTTTCATTAATAGTAAATCATTGTTAAATTGGGTAAAGAAAAGAGTTCTCACCTATTAATGGAACAGTTGTGATCCGAAGGTGTTAAATATTTTGCCCAGAATCAACCAACAAGTCAGAGTTAGAGCTTAAAATGGTTTTTCTAGAGCTCCTAATGCCCTGATGAATGCTGAGAGTCTAGCTGCCTCTTTTAATGTAAAGGTAATGCTTTTAGACAATTGCTAACTCAAACACTCTATGCACTAGTGTTTTCTCCATTTCATTTTAACTGTTCAAAACTTTAAGATGTAGATCTCTTAAATAATTTCTCATTTTAGAAATTGTAATATTACTGGATGCATCTCAAGAGGGAGGGTCTTTGAAATAAAACCTGAAACAAAGTATAGATAGCATTCAATTGTTAAGAAAAAATGTTTTCTCTGCTTGTTTTGTTTTTCATTATGATGACATGTTTGGAACTAAACAAAAAGAATATTCTTTGAAAATATGCCAAATCAACAGTTGGTAATAGGTGTGTAAGCTTTAAGAAAATCAAAGGTACAAACAGTAAGTGCTAACCTTTATAAAGTGCTTTAAGGTTTTGCAAAGTACTTTGCATATAAAATCTGATTTGATCTTCACAATGACCCTGTGAGATATGTTATTTAATATTATCCCCATTTTGTTGTTGCTGTTCAGTGTGTCCTACTCTTTGTGACCCCATTTGGGTTTTTTTTGAGGGGGGAAGGTAGGGCAATTGGGGTTAAGTGACTTGCCCAAGGTCACACTGCTAGTTTGTGTGTGTGTCTGTGTGTATGTGTGTGTTAAGTGTCTGAGGTCGGTTTGAACTCAAGTCCTCCTAACTCCAAGGCCAGTGCTCTATTCACTGTGCCAACTAGCTGCCCCTATTCAGGGTTTTCTTGCCAAAGATACTGGAGCTTATTTTACAGATGATGGAACCAAGGCAAACAGAGTTAAGCGACTTGCCCAGGATCACACAGCTAGTAAGTGTCTGAGGCCAGATTTGAATTCATGAAAATGAGTCTTCCTGATTCCAAGTCCAGTTCCCTATCTCCCAGGCAACCTAGTTGCCCTATTATCACCATTTACAGATGAATAAACTGGGACTGGGAGAGTTTAAGTGACTTATCTAGGTCACACAGCTAGTAAATGTCTTTGGTAGAATTTGAACCCAGGCTTTCCTCACTATAAATCTAATGCTATGCTAAATTGTCTTTAATTTTTTGAAAGAGATAAATAAGGGATGATTATTTGTAGCAAATATTTCTGACTTCATGAAAGGATTAGTCAAAGAATTCCTTTCAATAATGACTTTCCTTATTCCATTTGAAATATGATCTGATTTACAAATATTTGAATTTCATGCAGGTTTGAGGTATACAGTCATTGCATAAAGTGATGTCAGTCAGTCAGTCAGTCAGTCAGTATGCATTTATTAAGTTCTTCATATGTGCCAGACTCTGTGCTAAGCACTGGAGATACAAAGAAAGGCAGAAGACAGTCCCTGACCTTGAGGAGCTCACAATATATTGAGAAGACTATGTGCCAACAAATATATACGACCTATGTACAGGATAAATAGAAAATGATCAACAGATGGAAGATACTAGAATTAAGAGGGATTTGGAAAGGTTCCTATAGAAAATGGGATTTTAAGCTGAGATGTGAAGGAAGCCAGCTGTGGAGAGGAGTAGGGAGAAAATTCCATGCATGAAGAGCCAATGAAAATTCTTGGAGTTAGGAGATGGAGTATCTTGTTCAAGGAACAGCAAAGAGGATCCAATGCCATGGATCTAAGAGTATATGAGGAGGCCTGTGTAAGAAACCTGGAAAAGTGTGGAGGAGGGGGAAGAAACTAGGTTATGAAGGGCTTTGAATGGCAAATGATTTTTTATTTGATCCTGGAGGGTTGTTGTTTGTCTTTCATTCTGGAAGAGGACCATGACATCAGGGAGGTGATACCATGACATGCAAGCGAATTGGACTTAAGTGAGGGAGGGCTGTGAGAAGTCACAGTCTTACTTTCTTCTCCAGTGTCCTCTGGGTCCAGTGGCCAGATATAGATCAGAATATCTGGAGATAGAATGCCCAGAATGCCCAGGTTGGCCTTTTCAAGCTAAGGTCTTTAACAGTCTGTTTGACTGAGGCATCACCCATTCAGTGATTAAAACTTAGTAAGAAATGAAGCAGAGAATGGCCTCTTTACATAGTAAAAAAAAATCAATCTAGGAGGGAAAGATCCTCAGGGTTTCTGGCCAAAACAGAAACAATTGCTATTTCCATTCATTCTGAGCCAATCAGGGCCCAAATAATGATCCTGGAGGAAGGGAGGGAAGGAGCCACTGAAGTTTGTGAGTATGGGGCACACGTGTGTGTGTGTGTGTGTGTGTATGTGTGTTGCATAGTTGGACTGGCTTTTTAGGAAGACCTCTTTTACCGCTGAGTGGGGGATGTCCAAGTGTGGGAAGATGCTTATGTCAGTCTGACAAACCAGCAGACTATTGCAGTAGTCCAGGTATGAGGAGCTAAGGGCCCATACCAGGGTGATGGCAACATTAAAGGAGATAAGAGAGTGTATGAGACAGATTTTACAAAGGTAAAATAAATAGACTTTGTCAAAGAGATTTGTTATGGGGGATAAGAGAGAATGAGAAGTTGAAGATGGCACCAAGGTTATAAGTCTGGGGCACTGGAAGGATACTGATATTTTTGACAATAATAGTGAAGTTTAGAAGAGAAGACAATTTGGGGAGAAAGATTATGAGTTTGATTTCAGTCAATAAACATTTGTTGTTGAATTTAAAGTATATGTTTTATAGTATACATGAAGCAGCAGTTAATAATAATAATAATTCTAGCTGATATCTATATAGTGTTATATGGTTTATAAAACATTTTGTAATATCTCATTTGATCCTGAATGTAGGGTTATTTAAATTAGAAAAATGTAAGTCTCATGGCATTTTTCCAAGTCATGCATTTGAGTCCTAATATTTTTTAGAATTTTTTTTGAGATATCCTCTCTTATTTATTTTGTGCGTCATCATTATCAATTGGATCTTTCTCTTTTTCAAGTCCTAATCACCACTAAGTTATATTTGTATTATTCACAGCTTTTTTAATCAAAGCACAGATCTTGCTTGCAAAAGAATTTATTAGAATTGGTTTTATTAGTCATTGTAACAATACAGCAGATCTGTGAAGAATAAGGACTTTGCAATTTTCAAAAAGCTAAGCATTTTTAAAGAGTTGGTTTCAACATTTTATTTCCTTGTCTCAGTAGCTGAACATAATGTTGCCTGGAAGAAGCGGAGAAATGATAGGAAATTTCCTCAACTTCCTTTATGATAACTTAAAAGTGGACTTCTTTAGTTTTCAAAATTCTGTCCTACAGAGCCTATAAAGATCATGTGCTCAGATATGAAACAAACCCTTCTACAACAATTCTGCTCATGAATAGACATTTTTAGCAAAATATCTAAATTGTTTTAAAACTAATTTTATGTCACCACAGTGTCCTATACATTTCCCCCTTTCTTCCACCACCTCTCAGAGTCATCCCATATAATGAATAGTATTTTTTTTGAAGATAAAAAGAAAAATCAGTCTAACTGATCAATATGTTGAAAAAGGTATGTGAAATGTGAAAGACTTGTGGACCTCCCATGTCTACAAAGGGTTTTGGTAGGAGTATCTCTTTTTTCAAGCCATAAGTGTTTACACTTCTGCAACTTTTACTTTTGATATATGTGTGCTTTC
This sequence comes from Petaurus breviceps papuanus, assembly GCF_028583685.1. Lineage (NCBI taxonomy): Eukaryota > Metazoa > Chordata > Mammalia > Diprotodontia > Petauridae > Petaurus > Petaurus breviceps. The sequence goes on along the minus strand of NW_027187348.1, from coordinate 10,560,812 downwards.
TTTTTAAATTGTTGTAGTCATGTAGTGTAAGTTGTTTTCTTGACAACTTCATTTTGCATTGGTTCATAGAGATCTTTCCATACTTCTCTGTATTCATCAAACTCATACTTTCTTACAATAAAACCTCCAATAACTAGGTAGCTTTCAGTCATCAAAATTTATCTTCTTTTGGGCAGAATGCCCTCAGGTAAGGGGAGATGAAAGGAGAGGAGAGGAGAGGACCAGACAGGACGAGCTGAGTTGCCCAACTGGAACTGGCCAGTTGGGTTCCCATTCAGGCAGTTTGGAGTACTCACAAGTTGTGTTTTTTTTTTACCAGCAACCCTGAGGGTCTTCCCCTCCCAGTTTGATTTTTTTTTTACTTAAAAGGGCTATCCCTTGATTCACTTCTTAAAGAGGTCTATTCAGTGAATGGGTGTTGCCTCACTCAAAGTGAGAATCTGAAAGGACCTTAGTTTACAAGGGCCAAGGTCTCCCACTGTATCCTGGGCCATCTCCAGTCATCTTGATGGATATCTGTCCACTGGACCCAGATGACTCTGGAGGAAAAATGAGGCTGGTGATTTTGCACAACCCTTGAGAAGGAAGGACAAAGCACACAATTTCTTGAAATGTAGTAATATGATGTTAGATTTATGAACCACAAGTTGTTTAGGTATTCCACAATCAATGGGCAAACAAAGTATCTTTAAATGTTAAATGGACATGTGCAAAATAAAGTTCTACTTTATCTGTAAATATTGAGCATTGGCTGTTTCTTCGGAATTACGGATGGATACATATAACTTGTTTGGATACTTTTAATGGGGAGCTGTGGCCTTTTAAACTTTCTTCTTGGCTGCCTCCTGTGTGGTCCACAATATCAACATTGTTAGATTGATATTAAGAATAGATTTGTATTTTGAATTCAAGTTTAGGAGAAAGCAAAGTATGACTTCAATGACTGTTTGGAGTGTGCAAGTGAAAGAATTCACTCAGTTTAAGTGCCATCAAAACTATTTATCTAACCCAGAAAAATTTGCAGCTTTAGGAATGGCTTTTCTTAGCTGTTTCATTGGCTCTCTCTAGAAGACAGGATGTAATAACAATTTGAAGGCTTAATTGAAAATAAAAAAGATCAGGGAACTAGAATTTATCCTTAGCCTTCCATTTTTAATTCCAGCTAACCTTGTTGCTATTTACTCCTTTTGTGGCAATGCTTGATTCAATTGGGGAAATGTTTTAATGAGGATTTTACTGTATAAACATCAATGATATTATTTTCTAGAACATAACTCAGAGTGCTTTATATGATTTTTACAAAGATGACCTATTTTTATTAACCATGGGCATGTTTAGAATTCAGTTGAAAAAAAGAACCTCAGAGTCCAGAATTTAGCTAGATGAGGCAAGCATGGCCATAAAGAAATGCCAGAGTGGATAGTATTCTTGGTATTCTCATAAAAAAGGTTTTAATTCTCAAGACAAATTAGCATTTGGCATTTGAATGTTTTGAAATTTATGTAACCTTGTCAATGAATAGCAACAATTATGATACATTTAGCAATGAAACAATTAATGGCTGCTATTGGAACAATAGCTCTCTTGGATTTCATAAAATAAGCAACATTCAGCCAACCTACAGTGCTTCTTTGTTTTGTTTTTTTTTTCCTTCTGTAGTTTACCACTTGCTGTTCAGGGTTCAGACAACGAAGTATCTGTTTCCCCTCTTGGTCATATCTGTTGAAAGATTTTGGGTGAAATATATTAAGTTCTATTAATTCAAAATACATGGAACCAGAAAAAAAATGTATCAGAGAACTACATAGCTACAAAAAACTGTTGATATCGTATTCCAGCCAGAATAGTTAAGTAACTCACTCAAGTTTACGCAACTAAATAGTAGTGAAGCCAAGATTTAACATTCTATTACTGTTTTAATACAATGACATCTTTTCATGTAATGCATCGTGGTTCCGTGGAAAGAGTGCTGACTCTGGAGTCAGAGGACCCAGGTTCAAATCCTACTACTGATGTATTACTCTGTGAGTTTGGACAAATTGCTTAAAAATTCTGGACTTCAGTTTCCACGTCTATAAAATGAGGGTGTTGGATAAAATGACCTCTGAAGTCTCTTCCAGTTCTAGATCTATGAAATAAGTATCTACAATCCTGCAGTTATTTGAAGTAGTGCTCTACTTTAAATCGATTGACAATGGTCTGATAAAGTAAAAAGAGTCAGGGTTTGGAGCCAGAAGACCTGGTTCTTCAAATCCTGGTGGTTTTGCCATACTTGGAGGATTTTGCTCTCCCCCTGTCTGATTTTGGTAATTTAGGGGAATATATCTAGTTCAAAATGAAAGCCACTTCACTGGTCACTCTTATTTATTTATTTTTTACTTTTTACTTTTTGGAGGGGCAATTGGGGTTAAGCGACTTACCCAAGGTAAGTGTTAAGTGTCTGAGGCCAGATTTGAACTCAGATCCTCCTGACTCTAGAGCTGGTGCTCTATTCACTGTGCCACCTAGCCACCCCATTCATTGGTCACTCTTACGGGATAGGGCAGCTCTTAGCTTACCCTTGCCTGCTTAGCTCTTTCCCACCAAATGTTGGTTACACAAAAGTCCATCATAAATAGTAAATAGTGAGTAAAATTTATTTGAGTAAGTAGAAAGTGGAGAAGTTATAGATTAGAATATGCTGAATATACAAGAATGAATGAGTTCTTTAACTGGGAATGGGATGAGATGTCACCAAAAAACCAAGGGAGGGCCCAAAATCACTCAAGGAGGTTAATTTTCTAGTTTCTAGGAAGACAAGCTGGAAATCAGAGACATGTTGAGGAACTGGCTTCTATCACATGTCTTCAGCTTTTCTCTTCATATGTATCTCTGGTGATGAGTCTCTGGAACTATGTTTCTCTCTTTCTCAAAAACTCTGCCACAAACTGTCCCTTACACAGGTACACTACCTCACTTCAGCCTTCTATCCATCAATCCATAGCTACATCTTTTGCACACTCAGAAACAGTATGCAAAATGCCCCAGGCTGAGGTGGAAGTCCAGTTATACTGGAGCATTTTTTATTACTTATATAATCTTGGGAATATTACCTAACCTCTCTGTGCTTCAGTCTCCTCATCTGATAATAGGGTATTTGGACTAAATGATTTCTAAGGTCTTTTCTAACTCTAACTTCCATTGATGCTTTGAAAATAAAAGTTTTTTTTTTTTTTACTATTTATTTATTTGTTTTTGTAGGCATTTGAAAATGTTAATTTATATTGCTGTCAACATATCCAGGCTATGACTCTGGATTTTTGAAGGCTATACCAGTGGAGTGTAAGCATTGGTGGGTTCTAGCTGCTAGTGCTTCTCCCTACCAAATTCCCTTCTATTTATATTTTGCATATCCTCATATATATGTGCCTTCCCTTATAGAATGTAATTCTCTTTAGGGTGGGGACTGTTTTGTTTTTTCTTCATGGTCTTTATTTTTATCTTATTATATATGCACAAAAATATTGATGGCTACTCTTTTGTAATGGCAAAGGACTGAAAAGTAAGGGGGTTGAATAAATTTACATATATGAATTAAATAAAATACTATTATGCCATAAGAAATGATTAAAGGAATGGTTTCAGAGGAATCTAGGAAGATTGAAATGAACTGATGAAGAACTGAGTAGAACCACATCAACATCGTAAAGACAACTTTGAACGCCTTAGGAACTCTAATCACCAGCCACGATTCCAGAAAGTCTCTTGTATTTCATGACATTTGTTCCGAAAAATAGATAATAAATTTTCTCACCCCAAATGGATGCGTATGGGCACTTAAATGCTGGGTGAAGTCTCCTGTCTCCTCAGAATTCTGGAAGATAGTAAAGGTAAAGGATGGACAGATGATGGATTCAGGTGCTAACAGACAGATGATATACTCAAGGTGCAGAATGACACACAGTTTTTGGACATGGCCAATGGAAGAATTAGTTTTGCCTGACTATGCACATTTGTTTGCAACAGTTTTTTTAAATCAGTGTAGATTTAATTAATTTTCAAAAAAAATGCCTCAGTTAAGTGAAAAATGCTTTCAAATTATGAAAAAAAATCCCTAGAAGATTAGTTATTGCTTTTAAAGGGGAAAAATCAGTTGACAGTGATTAACCTACAGTCACTTTAGAGTATTTTTTTTTCATGAGGGTTTGGGAGTTGTGTTGTTTGAGCAGAGAGTACTGATTACCTGCACATGACACACAAAGACCAAATGTGTTGGGGAGTAACAGCAGATGGTAGATCAAAGCTAAAGGAATGCTCTTTTTCTGGATGGAATATTGATTTTGGAATGATATTTTCTTTTTGTAATGCTTTTATAGAAAAAAAATTCTCCAAAAGCTGAAAGCACAGGCCAACAAGAATGCCTCTTGCCTTTCACGACATTTGTTCAGAAAACTAGATAATATATTTCCTTACCCAGAGTGGACACCTATGGCTATTTAAATGCTGGGCAAAGTCTGCTGGCTCCTAATCTGACTCGGCATTTTGGCTAAGCAGAATCTATTTTGTCAGCAGCACTCTTCCCCCACCCCCCCAGGTTGACATAGTGCAGCTAAAGGCCAGAAAATTGAGTTCTCCTCAAAGAGATGCTAATCAGTTGCACAAATCTGTACTGATCAGAATGCAGGCTGTGGTACATCCTGTTTTTGTAACTCCTAGTATATACTGTTTTACTTTTTTTTTTTTTTACTTTTACCTTACTAAAGGACCCAACTTGCAGGAAAGAAGCTTTTTGCAGGAAAGACTTGCTTTTTGAGGTGAATTTGAGGTATATTTTGCACTAGAAGTTGTTGTTCAGTCATTTTCAATCAAGTCCAACTCTTTGTGACCCCATTTAAGGTTTTCTTGGCAAAGCTACTGAAGTGGCTTGCCATTTTCTTCTCTAGCTCATTTTTACAGAAGAGGAACTGAGGCAAACAGCGTTCAGTGACTTGCCTAGCGTCACACAGCTATTAAGTGTCTTAGGCCAGATTTGAACTCAGTAACATGAATCCCTTTTTTTTTTAAATAGCAATCGGGGTTAAGTAACTTGCTCAAGGTTACATGGCCAGTTTTGGTGGTTTTTTTTTTTTTTTTGTGGGTGCTGAGTATCTGAGGCCAGAACCGATCCCAGGTCTCCCGACTCTGGGGCTGGTGCTCTTACTCACTGCACCACCTGGCCGCCCTGAAGATGAATCTTCTTGATTCCAGGCCTAACACTCTACTGGGCCACCTAGCTGCCCTATGCACTGGAAGAGTTTGTTGATTAAAAAGCATCCATCTCAGTACAGTGGCTCAAATGAATGACGGTACCTCCAGGACTCTTATGCTTCTTTTTCCTTAGCTGAGGGAGGCAGCATAGTATGGAACGTAGAGCACTGCACCTGGTGTCAGTAAGATCTGCATAGAAATCCTACCTCTGACACATAAGTGTGTGAGCATGGGCAGTGAGTTTTACTTTTGTAAGCCTTTGTTTCTTCACAGGTCCATTCCATTAAAAAGCAAGTAGTAGGGAGGGTTACTAGAATAACATACCTGTAGAATCTATATCACACTATATCACAGGATTATCATGGGTATTAAGTGGGATGATGTATATAAAATACTTTACAAACTTTAAAGTATTTTATATGAACATCAGCTGCTATTATTGGATGAATCAGGACCAGATGATCAACTTGACCTTACTGATATTTACAGAGAACCACAACACATGTTGTTTCCCTCCTCCCCCCTGCTAGTTCTGTAATCAAAGTTGTTTTTTCCCTGTCCACTGGAAACTTTAAGTCTTTACCCTTAACACATGCAGCTTGACTTGTCATGCATGTCATGGACAGCAGGGGTTTTTGGCAAAGAGAATGTGTCTGTTGGGATAGTCTTGGAGTCTTAGTAATGATGTTTCTAAAGGGAATGCCTGTCTTGGGATATTTTCTAGTTGTCTCTGGTACCAGAAAATCCTGGATTTGTTTTGATATGTGAATGGGATGCAGAGCACAAGGGTGCTGTGGAAAAGTTAATGGAACTTAGAGACAGAAGAGAAAGAAATGGCAGCCAAGGCTGTAAGACAGTCACATTTGTCCCCTGTCACTTATTGGTGTTAGATTTAGTACAATCATGTACCAAATGATAAGAATCTCTCACCAGTGATAGAGTTTCAGGGATAGATAGGCAGCCAGGTCAGACTAATGCACAATATAGTTTTCCAAGACCTTGCATCCACAGGGACACAGTTGGCTTTCCTGAAACTCAAGAAACTGAAGAAAGGAGTAATGAGCACCACTCTGAAAGATTTTGCCTTGTGGATTGGCACTGGGAAGTGATTGAAATATTGCCTTTGGAATATTGCCTTTTGTAACACATAGCTCTAATGCTTTCTGATTCTGCCATGATTTTACTGATCTAATTAAACTCTTCATGAATTTGAGGGCCATCTCAGTGTGCTAGAGGGAGTTGACCACAGGGTGGATGAGTCAGAAATACAGATGAATCTGGAATATAACAGTCTACTCATATAAGACCAGTTCCAGGTGTAGTTTTTTGGGAACCCATGTGTCAAGGTAGGTGTCAACCTGCTATTTCATAGAGGTTTTTGTGTCACATCAATCAATTAATCAACAACTGACAGCCAGACCCTGTGCTAGCTGGAGCTCTGCTTTGTACCTTCTTGCTTGTTGCATGGCTGTTTGGGTACTAGCCTTTCTTTACTATCATAAAGAAAGTTCCCTCATGTGGTCAGTGTTTGATTGATCTCAGTATCACCAGTACCTGGCATAGTTCTTTGCTTTCTGAAGATATTTAATTATTTGTTGAATTGAATGACTCAATAAATGTTTATTGACTAACTGAACAAGCTGCCCTCTACTTTAGGTAACATTTCACCCTTTCCCTACCATAGTCCAGTAGTAATGCTGCTGTTAAAAAACAAAACAAAGCAATCATGAGTTAGGATCTAACAAATGTTGTTCGTAATATGGCCTTATCAACTGGATCTCCTAAAATGAAAGGGTCAGTTCTCAAAATGCTGTAATGAGATTTCATACCTGTTACAATTTGTACTTGAACTTTTGCTATTCCTATAATAGGTGATTAGTGTTGCAGATAGCAAAAAGGATCATGTCCATTGCTCAGTTGGGGTCCTGGAGATAATTACACCCTTAACTTATTTCATCACCTTTCCCAAAAAACCAAGGATAGAAAGACAATCTGAACTGAAAAGCAGTCTTCTAGGATTTTGTTAATTGGGTATGGTGGTTATGCTTTTAATCAGGGTGAGATTCTAACCATTCTAGAAGTGTGATGACAAAGTCTAGAAGACTGAAGATAAGGTAGCCAGTGAGTGACCCTGAAAAGAGAAGCCAGAAACTGGTGTCAGGGAGCAATGTCCAACAGAGACTATGTCCTTCAGTCCAAGATAAGACAAGAAAAACAACACCCAGGAGAGGAACCCCCTCCCCCCGACCCTACAACTGGCAGGAGACTAAGGGTGACCTGAAGAGCAGCGTGCCTTGTAGAAACATCACACCCTTGGGAAGGTCCAGTAAGAGCAGCATAGTGGTTTTGAAGCATTTGTTTGTTGTTCTGAGAAAATGCAATTTGGCATAGCTATTCTAGATGCCCTGTGGCTTCCTTCCTGGGAATCCCACTGAGATAACATACCATACATCCATTCATTCCTATAGTTGGCTCTTATTTCTGGATAATCCCTCTGATCCTCTATAGTCTATTTCTGATGTCTTTTTCAGAGGCCAGGAGGAGACTGAGTTCATCTTACCATATTCAGCTCTTAGCTTTGTCGTGTATATGAAGGTAATTAATATGGTCACAGGAGGCAGCTAGGTGGCTCAGTGGATAGAGTGCTGGGTCTGGAGTCAGGAAGAATCGAGTTCAAATCCGGACTCAGACAATTAGTAGCTGTGTGATCCTGGGCAAGTCACTTAACCTTTGTTTTCCTTAATCCACTGAAGAAGGAAATAGCAAACTACTCCAGTATCTTTGACAAGAAAACCCATATAGGGTAGTGAAAAGTTGCGTGACTGAACAACAATATGTTCCACCTAGAATTTTGAACAAAATTAGGACAATATCTAGTGGCAATAGAAGAAGAAAGTTAGCAATTATTTTCACCTACTATTCATTAAACCTTAATAGTTAGCCATTTAGACTTGGACAAGAAGAGGAAGCCAGTGGCAAGACAAGCAAGCTGGCTTTGTTTTCATGGATGAAGTTTCACTGTTTACTCTTTGATTTTTGAAATTCTACATTTTGGTATACATTGTTTTGATCTTTCTTCCCCTGTTAAAAATGTAAGTGATAATAGGATAGGTGTAAATGAATTTATTAGAGCCTCTCCAGAGGTTAGGCTTTAGTAAAGGAAAGGTGTGGAGAGTGGGAGGTGGGAGAGAGAATATGTGGGGACACTGAGTACCTGAACAGGGGAACAATAGGTGGTGACTCTGAAAGACAGAGTAAAAGGAAACAGAAAGCTGGGGGCCATGTAAGACAAACTTTGCCTTCTTTACAGTTTTGCCCATAACTAGACCCAAAGAGGAACTGAGATGTGTGTATGTATGTATGCATGCATATATGTATGTGTGTATTTGTGTGTCTCTCATCTGTTGTGGAGAGAAATGGCTGTTAGGTCAGTTAGGTAAACTTAATCTAGATGGCCCTACTCAGTCAGCCTACATAGCACCTACTACAAACATCTCAAGTCCCCTTCTAATGCTATGTGTATAATAGTGTTTACTCAGGGTGTCAAAAACCTTAATGATTGGCTATGATTCTGGACAGAATTACCATTTGTGTTTTCCTGGTAGGGATTTGGCTTATTAGGTCAAATACAGGATCCATGTTGTGATATGCTTAAATCAGTTCTATTCTGTTCATTCAGGGTATTATACTCAAATAAGTAGAAACCATTCCAGGTCTCTGTTTTCTATTATGCTGGGTAGATGAGCAGATGTACACTGCATTGGTGATAAAATGAAATGGGTTTGATCACAACTTTGCTACTTAACCAGTTGTGTGACTTACCTTCTCTGGCCTTAGTTTCCTTAGTTGCAAAATGGCGGCAGTTGGATGAGCTGACTTCTAAATGCCTACATTTATGATTCTGAGTGTATATTTATCCAAATTTTGAAAAAAATATATAAATTGAGGGTCCCTTAGGGTATTATTTTTCTTTTTGACACATATAGACATGACTTGCTTATGTTTTTTCCTGAACTAGTGTCATAATTGCTGTATTTAGAATAAGGACATCAGAAAGCCTGAGCTTTGAGTTGACTTCTTAGAAGTCTATAGAAATTTCTATAGAAGCAAAACAAAACTGCAGAATTTGCATGTGTGTGTTAACTGGAGATAAAACTGTATGTAGCTTCAGGGTTTCTAATAAATTCTTAATTATATTTTTTGTTGCAAAGCAAGTGGTACTAAATATACTAATTGCCCATTTCAATTGTTAAATTATACAAAGGATTATCTCTGAAGCCCTTCCCCCCCACCAATCTGATGACAGCTTTTATGCTGAAAGTAGAAACTTTGTAAATGTACTTGCTCAAAATAGTTTTATAATGTTTTAAATTAAAGAGAAAAGCTAACAAAGTAATTGTAGGATTAGGCTCTAATTTTCTTACAATTAATTAGATCATTGTGATTATTAGAACCTTAAAGATATTTGCAGGAACACATTTTACAGAGTTCACAGAGTTTAGCAGTTTAGCTTTTTGTGTACATTAAATATATGTGTCTATATAAAAAGAAATCTAATTTACAGTTTGTTTAACCACAGAGAATAACCCCTTTCCTTCTTCCACCCAGCTCCAAGCAAACAGTAGTCAGATGGACTAAATTGAACTTGGGTAACATGTGAAAGGCCTCAGAAGAGATGGCTTTTGTAGAGCCATACTAGAGGAATATCCATCACTGCCAAAACCTAAAGAGTAAATACAAGGAATATTAAACTTGAAACAAGTTATAATGAAGAGGAACCTACTGTATCTTTTTTTTCTGGGTTGGACCTATGTAATACTGGGCATCCTCTGATGCTCAGATGTGGATGTTGGCAATGTGCAGTGAATGGAGCTTTCCAGATTCTCTAATATTTTAAAAGAATGACAGAATTAAGTGGAAATATATAGTTATCATCTATTTTCTCTGAGTCAAGAGCTTGATTTTTTTTTTTACAAAAGTAATGTAGTTGTAAACATAATCTCTGATTAGAGAGCCCACAAATGTACGGATAACTAGTTCTTCTGTAGGATTTCTCTGTGGGATATTATTCAGAGTATGATGTAACTGATATTCCGTGACTGGATAAAATCCAAACTCCAGTCACTAATAGGCTTTGTTATTTACAAGATAATTAAAATTCAGAGTTTAAATTTCAGTACAGCACTGTGTTCCTACAATTTAGCTCAAACTTTTAGAATCATGGAATTTTAGGTCTGAAAGAGAAATCATTTAGTCTAAACTTTTAATTTTACAAATGAAAGATTTAGAGTCTGAACTAAGCAGAATATTCCTCTCTTTCCCCAACCTAGGAGCAGACATCCCTCATAGCTGCTTCCTACCCTCAAGGCAATGAATATCACATCCCTTTCCTGATTCCCGCTTATTAATCTTCTCTATGTGTATTGACCACATATGATCTGAGAACCTGTGACACACAGGTGAAATACCTGGGATCCATTATAAACCTAGCTATAGGCACCCTTTAAACTTGCTCTGGCAATAGAAACCATAAACCTAGACCTCTCTGGGCCATGCATTTTCCACTGTGTTCTCTGGATTCTCCCTATACTGTTAAATTCTTTGATCCTAGATTTTCCTCTCATTCTTTACATCTTCTGGTACTTGTTGAAACTTGTTTTTCTACTGAAGAACACCTCTCTCATCACTCACCTCAAGCCTGGCTCTATCTTCTCTCATTTTCTGACACACTCTGTCATCCTAACTCTATTACTTATTTTCAGTCTCTTTCTTTCTACTGGCTCCTTCCTTCTTGGCTACAAACATACTCATGTTTCCCCCATCCTCAAAATACCCTCACTTGATTCTTCCATCCCTGCTAACTTTCATCCTATATTTCTTTTTCCCTTTGTGGCCAAGTCCTTGAAAAGGCTGTTTACAATAGATGCCTCTGTTTTCTTTTCTCCCACTCTCTTCTTAACCACTTACAATCTGGCCTCCAATATCATCATTCCATAGAAACCATTCTCTTTAAAGTTATTTGTTATCTTTTAACTGCCAAATCCAATGGCCCTTTCTCAATCCTCATTCTCCTTGACTTCTCTCCATTCTTTGACACTGTTAATCATCCTTTCCTCCTTGATACATGTAGCAGCAAGCACCCCAGCATCCCCAGGGTGGCTGCCAACACAGGTTCTTAGATCTGCTTTGCTAAAGGAAAGCAACTCAAAATGGGTTAACAAGCTTACTTTAATTAATCGAACATATATCATTTACCTAGTTCAGGGGGAAAAGGTCAGCACCCCGAACTTCAGAATATAAAGAGGTTACAAGCATAAGTTATAAGAACATTTCAGCAGACAGTCTTCCAAACTGTCCAACCATTACATACATCCATACCAAATCACAGTTACCAGAGAGGGAAGCATCAACATCTGGTTTTTCAAAGCCGGGGGGCTCTTAACAGCTGCCCAGAGTTTCATCTGGTCAAATCACACAACACTTCTCAAAGTGATCCCCAAAGCAAAGCCTCACATCAGGGCTTCTCCTGGGTCAGAGAATATAACAACCTTCTTGACCCACTGCCCAATCACAAAGTATCCCCTGAGAAACAAGCCTCCCAGGACATGCTCCAGGTGCACTTAAGCCTAGGAGCAGGGAAGATCTTAAAAATTTACATTCCTATAACAATACTTTCATCTCTCTAGGACACAGCTTCATCTTGGTTCTCCTCTTACCTACCTGACAGCTCCTTCTCAGTCTCTTTTGCTGAATCCCCCTCCAGACCACAGCCTCTGAATAAAGGGTTGTCTTTTCTTCTCCCTCTGTACTACTTTGTTTGGTGATCTCATGAGCTCCCATAGATTTAATTACCATTCCTATGTTGATAATTCTCAAATCTATACTGGATGCATCAACTAAATGTCCAGTATACATTTTAATCTCAACATATGCAAAACTGAACTCATTATCTTTTATCTTAATCCCTACTCTTTCTTACCTTCTCTGTTTCTGTAGAGGGCAATACTATCCTGGTCCCCCAGGTTTGCAGTTTAGGCATCATCCTTGACTCTTCATTATCTTTCAACACATCACATGCAATATATTGCCTATGGATTTCATCTTTGCAGTATTTCCCCAATATGCCTACTTCTCTTCTCTGACACTACCATCACTCTAAGGTAGGTCTGAATGACCTTTCCTGGGTATTGGGATGGCCTGCTGGTGGTCTAGCTGACTCAAGTCTCTATCCATTCCAATACATCATCCATTCAGCCACCAAAGAGATTTTTCTACGAAACAGTTCTGAGCATGTCAGCCACATACTCAGTTAACTCCAGGGGCTCCTTATCACCTCTATGATCAAACACAAAGTGCTGTTAGGCATTTAAAGCTCTTCCTAACCCTATCCACTTTTCTTTTATTTTCAATCTTATACTTTACTCTTTGCCACATATCCTTTGACCCAATGACCCTGAGCTCCTTGTTTTCCCATGAACATGATATTCTGTCTTTCAGCTCTAGGGATTTTCCTTGACTGTTTCTGATTCCTGGAAAGTTGTTTTTCCTAATCCCTGCCTTTTGGATTCCTTTAAGGCTCAATTAAAATCCAGTCTTCTACAGGAAGCCTTTCTCAACCCCTCTTAATCTTAGCACCTTTCCTATGTTAATTATTTCCTATTTATTTTGTTCATTGTTGTTGTTGTTCATTTCTGTTGTGTCTGACTCTTCATGACCCCATTTGGGATTTTTTTTGGGGTAGAGCTACTGGAGTAGTTGTCCATTTCCTTCTTCTGCTCATTTTACAGATGAGGAAACTGAGGTAAGTACCATTAAGTGACTTGCCCAGGATCACACAGCTAGTGTCAGAGGCAAGATGTGGATTCTGGCATTCTATCTCCTGTGCCACCTAGTGGCCCATCCTGTATATAGCTAGGTATATATTTGTTAACTCTTCAATCAGATTGTGCACTCCTTGAGAGGAGGGAGTCCCTTTTGCCTCTTTTTATATCGCAAGTGCTCAATACAGTGTCTGGCATATAGTGGCAATTAATCAGTATTTATTGATTCACTGACTGGAGGAGTTGACATATTCCTTAGTTCCCACTGCTCTTTTCAGATCCTCCATGATAGATAACATAACTTGGCCACCATCTTTCCTTCTTGAGCATGTTCTTGTCGGGAACCCCTCCATCCAGGTTACTTTCCTTCTTTCCAATAAGATCAGTGCCTGACTTTTCTTCTTGATTTGAATCCCTTCCCCTTTAAAAACTCTGGCCTCCCCGATCTTCCGCTTCTCCAACTCCTCTGACCTTTGTCGCCAGTCTACTTCATCATGATATGCACTGGATAAAGACTTTCCCATCCATTAGCCCATGTGATGGAATTCTTAAATACAACTGTAGAGAAAATTGAAGGCCAGAGAAGTTAAGTGTTTTACATAAGGAGACATAACTTATGGTAGGAAGCTTAATAGAATATGGATTTCCTGCCTCTTAGTGCATCTCCCTTTCCACTATCATCACCTTATAGATATTTACCATATTAAAAAATTAAAATGTTTTGATGTTAGGCTACACTTTGAGAAGCATTGGCCTAGAATACTAAGAATTTAAGTGACTTGGTAGAGGTCACATAGCCATTATATATCAGAGGTAGGACTCTAAACCCATTTGTTCCTGACTCTGAGTGTGGTTCTCTAACCACTGTACTACTCTGCCTTTGTTTTAGAGACAAAACTTGAAATACTTGTCTCTTTTTTTTTTCCAGTTTCTTTTGAGAACCCATATTTGCTATGTTGTCTGTTCTCCAGGGAATAATATGCCCCACCTGTTTCCCTTCCCTTTCCCTTTCCTCTCCCCCCCCCCCCCCAGGATAAGATGATCGATCACCTGAAATCTTATCACCAAGAATGATTTAGATTTTTATACTCTACACTTCCTCAACTCTCCCTCAGTTAACTGCCCCCTTTGATTGAAATGTTGGAGTGCAGAGCGCTAAACCCCTTGCAAAGCCTTCCTTTATAGAGGGCTCACACACAACCTTCCTGGTAATTATTTTCTTCCCTTTAGTCATTTTTTTCCCTTCAACCACTCTGCTTGATTTTGACTCTTGGGAACAACATGCCACTGTGCTGTGTACCCACTTGTGCTCAGTTCCATCCAACCCTACTTTTCTGCTTCCTTTAGTAGATTGTAAGCTCCTTGATGGTAGGAGATTTTTTTTTAAATTTGTAACTCCAGTACATAGCACAGTGCCTGACATATAATAGGTACTTAATAAATGTTTGTTAAATTGAGTTCATTAGTTTGAAATACCAGTTCAGCTACTAGCTTTACTGCTTCAAATAGGACAATCTCAGATTGTAACACTTCCAAGTACACGTCTAGCTGTATTCAGCTAGGAAAGATATCATGAGCCTGTTATTAACAAATCAAGAAATAGGCAATCAATTTCTAGACTTTGTTTACCAAGTTAGTTTGAACAATGTGAGGAAAGGCAGGTTGAGGGGTGTGTGTGTGTGTGTGTGTGTGTGTGTGTGTGTGTATGTGTGTTTGTGTGTCTATGCATTATTTTGACCAGATCAGCCACAATTCTATGGTCAGTGACTGTAATGACTATAACTGTTTCCCCATACCCCTCACTGCCACAGTTGACCTATTCAAGATGACAAAGAGAAGTGATGCCATCTCTATGGTTTTTCTGGTATGACTAAAAGGTTACTTTGGTAGATACATCCCACCTTCAGGTTCATCTACTTTTCCAACCCCAAATTGCCTCCAGCATCCTGACAATTCTGACCAAAGTTTATCACAAGGGATAAAGTTGGGAATTAAAAGTAAGCTTAATTGACACAATTGAGATAAGCAGTAATATGCCAAATTTGATCTCATGGACATTATCATGGTTTGTTCCTGCTCTAGTGCCATGTGAGGGTACCAAAATGATAGAGATAAGAACTATGAAGGATAGAAACTCCTGTAGGGAATCATCATCCCTGTACCCTTGCCATCCTCTGCTACTCCAACACCCCAGAATTTTCTAGAGCCTTCAACAAGAAGGCTGCAAAATGATGAATTTTTCCCTTACTAGGAAATATACTTGGCAGCTAGGTGGCACAGGATGCCAATCAGGAAGACCTAGTTTAACCCTGCCTTAGACATTCCCTGAATGGGTTGACACTGGGCAAGTCACTTAACCTCTCAGTATCTGTTTTCTCATTTGTAAAATTTGTAATAAAGCACCAACTACATTGGATTATTTTGAGGATCAAATAAGTCTTAACATATTGCAATCCATAAAGTGCCATATAAGTACTAGCTATATTTTGTTATTTCTTATAATAGAGACTTTCCCTACTAACTGCAAGCTTCAGTTATAGGTCTGTAATGTAATATTCCCAGGAGAGAAAGTTAATACTCCATTTTTGGGAATGAAACTAGAAATTTTCTTGACATGCCCCAAAACATAATTCTTTGGAATGTTGAAATTCTGAAATGGAACTTTGGTAAGTAGGATAATTTCCTTCAAGAGACTACAAGACTAGTCATTTCAGAGTCTAAATTGTTCACAGAGACTTGTCCTTCTGTCTCCAAGTCATCTGTGCTATGAATTTGTTTAATTTAACGTATTCTACTTTAAGTTCTGGTTAAGATTCAGAGGTGTTACTTGTCCAAGAGATGTAGCTCCCCTGGAAATTAGAGATTTAATTATCCATATTCTCTCTCTCTCTCTCTTTTTTTTTTGCTTTTTGAAGGGCAATTGGGATTAAGTGACTTGCCCAAGGTCACATGGCTATTTTTTGTGTTAAGTGTCTGAGGCCAGATCCAAATCCAGGTCCTCCTCCAGGGCCGGTGCTCTATTCACTGTGCCACGTAGCTGCCCCCATCCATATTCTTTTAATGATTTTTTAAAATTCAGATAGCCTCTTTAATGTTTAGATAGTTATAATGTCCTGCCCACCCCTATCCTACCACTTTTCCATGGGGAAAAACAAAGTAAAACTGAAACCCTTATAAGATCTAGAATGGAAAATTCTGTACACTACCAAGAGCAAATTTTTGTTGTTGGTGGTTTGTCACAAAGATTGAGTGTTCATTCTGTTGGACAAATAATTTCTTGACAGATAGCATATATGTGAGTAACTCAGTGCTTAGGAAAGAAATAACGAACTCAGAAGTTAATATCACAGGTATAAACTAGATTACCCATGTGATAGTGATTTAGGGAAATAGCACATAGAAAAGATGTTAATTAAATGACACTATTTAGCAAAGTAAGCAGAGTAATTTAATTAGAATGTGAGCCCTTTGCTAGTGAGTTTTGGCTTTAATCAGAATCCCAGAGATCCTTTTACACTATTTATCTGCTAAGAAGGTGTGCTCTAGCCTATCACCCAACAGCTGTTCTGAGATCTGAAACCCCTCTTATCCCCCCCTGAGATTTTACTCATGCCCCTAGCAAGTGTGTGATCCCGAGTCTGGAAAAACATTGCTGCATTTTGATTTAAGTCTTAGTAAGTTCTTCAAGTGATATTCCATTGCTTTTAAAATTTGTTTGGGCTTAGTTTGGGGCTTTCTTTTGTATGCATTGAAAATGAATTAGTGATACAAAATGAGATGCCTAAAAACATGCATTTTTATGAGCTGAGCTTGTCCTTTTTCTCTGCTACCTACCTGTTGTCCTGTTGTCCTTGTACTTATGAAAACCTGATTCCTTCTAGAAGATATTGAATCTCTGCCCCCGTTTCCACGCCATCTCTCATGCTGGAGCATGCTAGTGATTCTCCTTTGTTTCTTGAAATACTTGTCATCCATCAAGGCTCAATTCAGGTACCAGCTCCTCCATAAAGCTTTTACAGGTGCACCAAGTGTTGGTGCTCTCTCCTAGAGAGCTGTAACTAAGGGCAGGGAAAAGAGGTATTTGCTCAGGGTGCAGAAATTTTGAGGGTAGTGTCAGCCAATGTCAACCATGAGAAGGCATCAACAATTGAACTTATCATTCATTGAGGAAAAATCATTAGGTAAAATAGGAAATTACGACATAGGCTGAAACCTGGTGGGCTCCTCTTTGATACTAGAAACATTGCCTTCACAGGGAATTCATGGATTTCTACCTCTGGGACCAGGGTCCTAAGTCTTCTTGCCTCCTATCTACCATGAGACTTTGTGTCCTGAAGTCTCCTCCACCCTCAAGATGGAATTTATCTTAATATGTTGATTTTATGCTATCTTTCTTGTTCCTTCCTGTAGTCAGTGGGTAGGGGGAGGTGGTTTTCAAAATCTCTCAATTCAGCTCTGCTGTCTCCTCAAAACACTTCATATTTTCTTACTTGTGTCCAAATTGTTGAGGAAGGTACAGGAGAGCATAAGCTCTTTGAGAGCAGAGACTGTTTCAATTTTATCTTTGGCTCCTCAGGACAGAACTATGCCTTGCACATAGTATGTACTTTAAAACTGTTTACTGAATTCAGGTGAATATTCTTCATTTAAAGAAAGCTCTTTCACTTTCATTTCTTTTTAATCAATAATCCCTTTCCCTAAATTCCATTACTTAAACAATTGTTACCACTTGAATCCTATTTAGTTGACACATTGCATTTTTTTCTGATGCATTTTATTTTGATTTAAGACTAGTTAAAGTTCAAAGCTTGTCACATATCCGTGACTTCATTCAACTTCAGAGTCAGGGACATAGCCTACCGATACTAAAGCTGATCTACATGTAAGTTAAATGGTATTTTATATAGTTGAGAGGTTGCAAGTAAATCAATCAAAATGAATTTATTTAGTGTTTAAAGAACAGTTCTTTCAGTCATATGTTTGAGCAGAACTTGAATCCAGGTCTTTCTCACTTGAGGTCACTGCTCTGTGCTGGCTCTCAATTTATATCTATATAAATACGTATTGTATATTTGCTTTTAAAAAGTCAGCTGCATTTTATTTGAAAATATTTTTGCTTCTGAAAATTTCCAAGGAAGCATTCAAAAGGAACCAGAACTCTAGGAGAATGTGATATTAGAGTAAGTACAGAAAAGTGAGTTAGGAGTCTAGGAGGACTCAGTGTGTGATGAATGAACATTCAGAACAACTAAAGGGCTACATGCCCCCCTCTGTCTGACTTCCGAACGTGAGTATGTAATAACCATTTGTTTGTGTGGACAGTTTGCTCAGTTGGTGAGGCTGTGCTAGTGCTCCAGGCCCACACCCTCTATGCCTTTCTATTTCCAGGCTTTTGGACCCAAGGTGAACAAGGCAAAGGTATGTGCTTAGGTCGGTATAAATCTTTCAGTACTATGTGACATTAAAAAAGTTTGAGAGACATAGTTTCTGGGTAATTAGTTATTTTATTACTACTGTTAGCATTTTAATAAAAGAGGTCAGTGGCACTCTTGAATGCCAAAGACTCTCATGGTGGTGGACTCACAGCTTATATGTCCTTGGCAAAGTGGGTGTTCCAGAGGGTGGCAATCAACTCTGATTGGTTAACAAGTAATGAGAGAATGAGTATTACAGTGAGAAGTGGGTTCAGTCCAATGAGGGATTGAGAGAGTGACCTTATGTCATTCTGGGACAAAGAGACCCAGATCTATACCCAGATAGCCCCCTGCTTTGGGCAATCTAATCAGAGAATTTATCCCCACCTAAATCTGAGTAGAACACAGTGGGCTTAAATTCCTTGTGTGCTTGGATGAGATCTGACCAAGACTGAGGAGAGTTAATTCAATCTCATCATCAGTAATGCCCTTCTAGAGACTGAACTTTGAAATGAGGATTATAGAAAAAAGGGAAACTCTAGAAATCATTGGTTATTAATAATCATTTTTTTCAACTACTTGGAAAATAAGTCAGAGTCCATACCCCAACAGTGAACTCACAGAGAATGTTTATCAGCTTATGTGATTGGGTGAATATAGTGCTAGGCCTAGAGTCAGGAAGACTTGAATTTAAATCTAGCTGCAGATACTTATTGGTTGTGTGACCCTGGGTGAGACACTTAGCTTTCTCAGTTTTTCGTTTTTTTTATCTGTATAACGGGGATAATAATAGCATTGCTCTCACAGGGCTGTTTGTAGGAACAAATGACATAATATATGTAAACCTTTTTTGCAAACCTTATAGTTGCGCATCAACATTAGCTGTTCTTCTATAAAACACATCATCGAACATGCAAAATGAGTTCAGTTCAATAGATTGAGCTAGAGAGTAATTCAACAGAATGAGCATTTATTGCCACCAGTCTTGTCCATCAGTCTTTAAGCAGGAATGGAAACTACTTAGGAAGTAATGTGGGAAGGTTGCACTGAATGAGTGATACCTGATCATCATATAGGAAACTGGGGATAAGAGCTGTAATAAGTAGATGATGGTGTATTCAAGCCCCAAAAGATAAATGGCTCTCTATTTTAAATAATTTCACCAAATCTGAAAATCAAGGTTGGCTAAGGCAATGCCTTTCCTTATTGTAATTTGTGAGACCTATTGGCCCTGTGGGGCATTGTATAGTCTGGATCAGTGAATCCTGCTTGAATTATATCATTACTGAAGTGTTCTTAGTAATATGTGGGGGAGAATGTGATATGTTGGAGAACTGTCACGGGAATGGAGTAAATTTTGCAATAACTTAAAAAAAAGATAGAGAAGGTAAATTCTTCAAATTATGGACTGGCAGGCTTAACTCCAGTTTCTGTACAAATTCATCATAGTGCAGTAGATTGAGGCTGGTCTTTGAGTGAGAAAGACCTGAGTTCAATTAATGCCTTTGACATGTATTAACTATGTGACTCTGGTCAATAAGTCCAATCTTTCTTTATTTTAGGCAGCTCCCCAAGACTATATGTTCTAGACCATTTGCTGAAGATCTGGACCCCTATCTCTCCCCTCATGCCCTCAAATTCATGGAAAGATTACTGACTCTAAAGACAGAGGATCTTGGGTCCACTCTCACCTCACATGTGTAACCTTGGGTGTGCCCCTTAATCATCCTGGACCTCAGTTTCCTCATTTATTAAATGACAGGGCTGGACTTGATATCCTCTGATGCCCCTTCTAGTGCTAGACTTTCTGATCCTATGAATGAGGCATGGCTTGTGAGGTTTTGGGCAGGGGAAGGCAAGAATCACTAAGAGCAACCATAGGTTATCAAGAACAGATAGCACCAAACTAACTTAATTTACTATTTGATAGGGTACCTTGACAGGTCAGGGGAACACTGAACACATAGTCTACTTGGAATTCAAAAAATGTTTGAGAAAATCTCTCCTGTTATCCTAATGGACAAAACAAAGAGATATGGGTTAGACTATAGTAAATTAGGTAGAATCAGAGCTGTTTCAATAACTAGACCCCCAAAGCAGTCATTGATGGGTCAATGCCAATGTGTGAGAAGATCTATAATAGGGTTGTTGTTCACTCATTTCGGTAGTCTGACTCTTTGAGATTCCATTTGAGGTTTTTTTTTGACAAAGATACTGGAGTGGTTTTTCCATTTCCTTTTCCAGCTCATTTTACAGATGAGGAAAATGAGGCATACAGGGTTAAGTGATTTGCCCAGGGTTACATGGCTAATAAGCATCTGAGGCTGGATTTAAAATGAGGTTTTCTTGACTCTAGGCCCCGTGCACCACTTACTTACATGCCCCATGAGCTTATCTTTGGTTCTGTGTTCTTTGATAATTTTATCAATGACTTGAGTAATTTCTCGCTAAGTTACTGGAAATGTCGATGCTTCCCAGATTGTGATATTTCTGGATACACAGTTACATATAGTGTATCCCTCAGAAAAATCTTTTAAGCAAGAGATGGAGTTCCACAAACTTACTGCAGGATGCCTAACTAAAGTCTGAGAGAATATTACTTGGATCTGTCATACAACTTTTTTTTTTGCTTTTGTCATAGTGACAGTATTTCTGGAAAGGAGAACAAAACCCCTTTATGTTGCTGGCCAATCTCACAGTGAGGTCAAGTGGCTTTAAATGGTGTACAGGACTTTTCTGACACTGAGAGAGAGATTAGCATTACTTCATAGGGATACTCTGGCCAAGCAGGTCTTGGCCTATGTTGCTAATGCCTTTTACCACTTAATTATTTTTGGAATTTTCCACCAAAGGCCATTCTTCATCATGTGAGACCAGCAATTGGAAGGGAAATTGTGTTTTGTAGCTCTTCTCTTGCTCAGGAGACATAATAGTCATTTAGTGAGTAAGTTTAAGATCTTTATAGACCCATAACAGTTTTTCTGCTTGATAACATCTCTTCTTAATGGCCCTTTATTAAAAATGACACTTTCCCTGTTGTGAGGGTAAGACTTATATTTTATTTCATTGCCAAATTGCTGCTGTGGCTGGCATTACCTGCATTACTCAGAGGTCTCTGAGGTGGAATGGGCAAAGGAGAAAACAATATTTTTAAACAAGCTATAGCAACACACACCATCTGTGCTTATGTTGATGCTCAGTATGGCCAAGCTGTCTCAGAAGCCATTTGCACTTCTCAGTACAATCTAATGAAACTCTTTGTGGTTACTCTTATAAGCTATTGACTGATTCATTATATCATCAACATCAATATCACATTTATGTAGCGTTTGGCTTGTGATTTCCCTTCTAACCTCCCTGTGCCATTTTTATTTCCCTATGGCACTGTTAGTGGAAATGGCCCACAGAAAGATGATTTTGGTATCACTGTCTGCTATCCATAAAATTTAAGCTCCTGAATAGTTGGTAAAATCTAGATTCTCCCTTTTACTTATAAAAATGGGATAGGGAGAGAGTCTGTTGGCAGGGATGGTGGAAACAGGGAAGTCAGCAGCAATTTCCTCCTGGAATAGAACTGGAAAATAGGGTTATTTAAGCCTTGGGAAGATGAAAAACATGGCATCTGAGTTACCTTGTACATCCCTATCTCTCCATAGGTTCCTTAAGTGGGTGATACCTCCTCCTGTAGAGCTTTGGAAGCTGAGGGTGGGGCAGTAATAGCCTCCAGTGAAGTTGGGGGCTATTGAATACAAATAAAAGTTAACCTAACCTAACCCTAGGGGACCCTGAGCAATTTTTTTTAAAGGGGGCAGTAGGCCATATAAGTTTGGGAACTATACTACAGAATGTACTGTAGTAAATGACATGCAACAATTTAGTCCATTATAGCTATGTAAAAGGACTTCCCTTATTTACTTCATATACCTTTAAAATTTTTTCAAAATTGTTCCCTTTTGCATCTATAAGCTTTTTAATGAACCAAGGCTAAAATACTTTGTACCTTTTATGCCACATAGCATTATGTAGGTGTTTAATTAATGTTCATGAATAATTTCAGACAAGATGTATTTTAAGATCATTTCATTGATTTTTTTTTAAAGAAAATTCCATTTGTTAATATTATTTGAATCTAATATCTGATTTTAGTTTTTGGCTTGGTTTAGGATGACAATTAGACTTTCGATAAATATAGTAATATAAAATAATCTGAGAGCATTAGTGTAATGTTTTTAATAACTAATGAAAGGAAATACGGTACTTAACAGCTTTATTGTTTCATTGAGCTCATATAGTGCAGTCATACAGAATTGAGTGGAAACAAGATAATCTACAAATTGTGTTTCCACCATAGATTTGTATGAGGTCAAAAAGAAGATTGATTTTTGTTTCTTATTTAAAATTGGTGAAATTTTTTAGTTTCTCTACAATAATTTCATGATATGTGTCTCTAAGAAGATGAAGTGTTTCTGAGAAAAGGTCTCTAGTCTGTGTAGTAACAAAGAAAGTACTCAGCAGCATTTATTACCAAAAGCTTTTAAAATGTTTGGACTTCTCCCATAAGCAATGGTTGCCCTAGTCAAACACATTGGTATTGGCACTTCTAAAGCAGGCTTTAAATGAAAAAAAAAAAAAAAAGAACTTTAAAAGAACAGCAATGATATCTTCGGTTTATTTTAATCCCTGTGTTAATCTTCTCTTCAATTATGGCTTTTGAAAGTCAATTGGAGTAGGCCTTTGTTTCTCCCTTGTCTTTACATAGGCAGAAGGAAAGTAGCATTAAAGTTGTGTTTATATAATCCCCAAACAACACTTTGGCCATTTAGTTAATTGTTGTTGTTTTTTTTTTTTTAAAGAAAGTGTCAGCTAATTTGGTTGATTGGTACCATGGAGATCAGATAACTGAATTACTGAATTTCATTGTTGAAATTGAAGATTTGACTTACAGGTGAAATTTCTAGTTTGGTTAACTGTTGTGGAGTAGCCTCACTCTTAAAACAGACTTTAAAAAGCATTGCTTTACTATTAGAGAAAGGAATTGAGAAACTACAACACTTTCCAAATAATTAAAAAATTTTCTTTTTTATTATGAATTTGGCAAGTATCAACAAACATAAACATTTTAAATATACATGTAAAGGCAGGGTTGTGTGACTCAACCAGCCTACTTACAGGAAGAAAATGCTCTTCTGGTACCTGTATTAAATAAGGACTTCTTTATTGAATCAATCAATTAATTGTAAGCATTAAATGAGGTATAGCAATATCATCAATTGATTTGGAATAAGTGAAAGCAGTGGGACAAAATTAAATGATGGCTGAGTAAGAATTATATTTGTATTGGTTGAAGCATTCAGTCACATCCTGTAGAGTTTGGTAAACCAGTCAGTTTAGAATCTAGCATTCCAGTGGGGGGTCAGCCTAATGGTGGAAGCAGTTCTGGCCATGCTCCTGAGAAGCATGCTTGGAGAAGAGGGAGGAGAAAGCTTCTGTCTCCTTCCTTCTCCCCTTGACCAGAGGTTAACTAGATGAAGTTCAAAAGATCAGAAGATTTTGAACTTCATAGGGGTAGCCTAGCAGTGTCCCTGGAACAGCAGCAGCCACTAATGACGATATCTGTTTTGGGAACCAAGGATAAACACTAAACAAAGGAACAACAACAACAACAAAAAAACTTCAGGACTCTATAGAGTCAAAAAGAAAGCTACACTTTATGAAGACCCTTTTAAGGGGAGAAAAGGATTGTCAATAGCTAGGTGTTATGAGTTACCCCTTTACTTCATATGGTCTCTAAGCTTGAGTCTACTTTCTCCTGGACTTTTGTATATATTTGTAGGACAACGTGCCCCTGGTTTAGGAGGGTATGCTTTGTGTTAATTGTTCTTATTATACCACCTTAGTGATCACCAATTTCTAAAGGCTAATTATATCTGTCTGGTTAATTTGATAATCAAACAGGGAGGTGCAGTGGTGGGGGCTCATGAACAATAGTTCCACAGAAAAGCCCCCTCCCCCCTTACCTCCTAGAATCCTGAGGGGTGAAGTATTACAAGCTTTGTTGTGGAGACCTAACCTCTTAGTCTGAGTGGTAGTTGAGAGATGGATCTCCAGAGCCTATGTATTACATTAAAAAAAATTAGGGAATTGTATATGGAACTGTGGACTTCTGTTATACAGCTTTTTTTCCTACTGCATACAGCATTTTTTGTGTTTGGTTTTTTTTTTTTTTGGTTTGCCCAACTGATTTTCCTCCCCTGTCATTTGAATAGCAAATAGAAGTGCATATTTTCATTCAATGTTGACAACTACTCCTGGTCTGCTCCCCCAAAGGTGTGATAGTGTTAGAAAATTGAGTTTCCTTTGTAGTTTGAGGTGGAGAGCTGAGCTGAGGATAAGGGCTTGAGGTCTGCAGCCTAAGAATAGCTCTCTCACTGTCTAAAATGCACCCAGTCAATATGTTTTGAGTCATCAGACAGCCTGCAAAAGCCAATGAAAAGTAAAACAAATTTAATTCCTTTAATTGAGAGGAAAAGAACATTAGTCTCAATGACATACACACTAATTAGACACACTAAGTCTTTCAGAGTTGCAGAGGTAAAATAAAAATGGCACTAAAGAATATTCAGAATAAGACAAACAAAAAAACCAACCAAACAAAAAAAAAACCCCAAGACTCAGTAGATAGCTTTCTGTAGCCTTATCTTAAACTCTGTTATGTCTGTCTAGGACATTCCTTAAAGGAGGGGCTGGGGATTTGGTAGTTTTCCAGTTTCTATAAGGTTGAAAATCCTGGAAACTCAAAGTAAAACTTCCAGTGCATAGCATGGGCACTAAATGTAACTAGCTGAGAGAGACAGACAGAGGAAGAAACAGAGTAATACTATTTCCTGTAAAAACTCTATGTGGGTTGGGTGGGTGAGAGGCCATTCTGAGAGATTGTTGCTGAAGATGTGGTGTAAATGAATTATGTTAGAGGTTCCAGTGTTGAGGAATGTGTCAAACTCTACTGGAACTGTTCCCTCCACGTCACCAGTAACTTCCCAATGCCCCGATCCTTGATCCTTTTGTTGCAATCTGTGACCTCTTTGATCTAGTTCTATTGACCACTATTCCTTTCTGAATCTCTCTTCTCCCTTGGCTTCTGAGATGCTTATAAAACGGAGAGATTCTTAGACGTTAGAGATCATTTAGATCGCCTTCCTGATTTTATAGATGTAAAGATGAGGACTATGAAGGCCAAAGAGATTGCTAAAGGTTAAATAGATAATAAGCGGAAGAGCAGGAATTCAGAGTCTTGAGCTCTCTCCGTAGTATTTGCCGCCCTCTCAATAGATAATAAGCGGAAGAGCAGGAATTCAGAGTCTTGAGCTCTCTCCCTAGTATTTGCCGCCCTCTCTTCTCCTAGTTTTTCTACTTTTCTGGCTAACCTTCCTCTTTTCCTGTTTATTCCTTTTCTTCCAGCTCTCTAAATATTGGGATTCCAAAGCTTCAACTTTTGCTGCTCTCTGGATTACTACGAAATTTACAATTCCAGCCCTAACCTCTTTCTGAAGAAGCAGGGGTTTTTCGTTGCTTAACAACATCTCAGTCTAATGTTCACATGCATAAAGCCAGCATCGTCATTTCCTCTCACGTGATAGCTCCTATTTTGGATTTGCTTCACTGTTTTAAAAGCATTCTTCTCACAGTCACTAGCTATATCACTCATCTCTCTTACCACTGGCAATTACTTGTCAAGTCTTGTTTCTTTCTTCACTGTACCTCTCAAATCTGTCTTTGCTTTCCATTCCTCCTGCCACCACCTTAGCTCAGGCCCTTATTAGCTCATGCTTAGATTGTTGAAATAAGATCCTAATTAGACTCCCTGCCTCCAGCCTCTCTCTAATACAGTCCATCTTGCATACTGATGCCAGATTCATCATTCCAAGAAACCTACTTTGAATGTGTCACTCTTGCTTAAAATTCTTTAGTGGTTATGATTTTTTGAGTCTGGCTACAGGAGAAAGTCTTAACTCCTTAGCTAGCCATTAAAATTCATGATCCTTCAGTTTGGCTCCAACCTACCTTTCTAGCCATACTTCTACTGCTGCCCACATGTACTCTGTGCTTTAGCTGCATGCTTTTTTTCTGTACATGCCTCTTTCTTGCTTGCTAAACCTTTACTCAAGCTGCTATATTTGGAATATTGCCTCTTATTCTCCTCATTCTCTACTTTTTGAAATCTTACTCATCCTTCAGGGTCCAGCACAGATGTTGTCTCCTCTGAAATCATGACATCTGAGGTTGATCTTTCCCTCCTCGAAGCATTTCTTGTTCTTTCTGCCTGAAAGATCATGTTAGAATTACATCTCAGACTCTTACCTGCTGTGTTATCATGAGCAAATCACTTACCCTCTCAGGGTCTATTTCTTCCTCTGCAAAATGACAATGTGGAGAACCTACCTCCTGCTGTTGTGGCGATGAAAACGCCAACACAAATGTAAGTTAGTATTATCTTCGTTATTAGATTATAAACTCCTTGAAGGTAGGAACTGTGTCATATTCAGTTCCTATCACAGTGCTTTGCATCTACAAGGTGTTTGTTGAATATTTGCTGAATAAATGAAAATGAAATATAACGCATAAACAAATTTAGCATGTCATATTTTGGATAAGGACTTTGTTTTTATTCCTTAAGAGACTGCTTTGTGTTGCAAGTAGTTTTTAGTGCAAAAAGAAGTCTGACATGATCTTAAATGTTGAATATTATTTAGAAATCACTGGGAGTTTGAGCCTTGAAGAAAGCTAAAGATTCTAAGAGGTGGAAATGAGGAGAGAATATGTCCAAGCATGGAGGACAGCCTAGAAAAAAGCACAGAGATGGGAAGGACTGTCACGTTTGATGAATAGTAAGTTGGTCAGGATGACTGGTACATAGAATGTGTAAAGGGGAATAATGTGCAATCAGCCTGGAAAGGTAAGATGGAGCTAGATAATGAAGGGCTTTAAATTCCTATCCAAAAACATTAGATATTATCCTAGAGGTCATAGGGAGCCACTGAAGGATTTTTAGCAGGGGACTGACATAATCTTGCTTGTGAATTAGGAAGATAATTTTTGCAGCTGTGTAGAGGCTGGAATGAAGAGAGGAGAACTAAAAGCTGACAATTTAATTAGGAGGCTGTAGGAATAGCATATAGGTGGCTCAGAGGAACATGAGTTCAAATCCCACCTCAGATGCTTACTAGCTGTGTGACCCTGGGCAAGTCACTTGACCTCTGCCTTAATCCACTGGAGAAGGAAATGGCAAAGCATTCCAGTATCTTTACCAAGAAAACCACATGGACACCATTGTCCATGGGATCACAAAGCATTGGACATGATGGAACAGTAATAATTTATGTAGGACGTAATAAGGGTCTAGAATTAGCTATGTTTGTGAAAAGAAGGTAATGGATTAGAGAGACAGTAAGGAGATAAAACTGATAAGACTTGGCATCTTGAATTGATGACTTGAGAGACTAGAAGATGGAGGTATCTCAACAGAAAAAGAATGTAATAGCTACAGTTTGCTTTTTCTTCTCTTGTTTAAAAACAAGAGCTTAGATTTTGACTCAATGTGCATTTTTTTTAGTTTATCTTTCCTTAAAGAAGTAATCTTTACTGATAAATAGAAATTACTTCCCAAAGTTCTCAGTGTAGGATAATAGTTTATCCCTGATCTTATCCCTTCTTGGATCATCCCTACAGTCTTACGGTGTTCAACACTTAATACACAAAGGACCAAATTATTTCTTGAGTTGTCACATCTGCCTGGCAGCCTGTCCTCTTTGCAGTCCTAGGCTCCAACTCAATCCTGCCACATTTCTGAGAAGAACTGAAAAGTTAAGCTGATCATTTTGTTAGGGCCTGCCCTTGGCAAAATTATGAAGTGTTGGTAATTGGTTTTATGAAGCCTCTTTTAACAATAGTCCCTTTTTTTAAAACACTTTCCCACTCCCTCTTCCATCCCTTTTTGACACTCCGTTTTCCTAGGATTGACCTCTGTGGCTTAGTTCCTTTCTGCTAGTCCTTAGTCAGGGATCCTAGTACTACCTTTCTTCCCCACTATTGAAACATATCTTTACAGTATTTCACTAATGAGCCCCACCCAGTAGAGTAGAAAAGCACTTTATTTGGAGTCAGGAGACATTGTTTCTTTTATTATTATTAGATTTTTTTTGGGGGGGGTGAGGCAATCAGGGTTAAGTGACTTGCCCAGGGTCACCCAGCTAGTAAATGTTAAATGTCTGAGGTTATATTTGAACTCAGTTCCTTCTGACTCCAGGGCCAGTGCTCTATTCACTGTGCTCTCTAGCTACCTCAAAGGAGACTGTTTCAAATCTCATCTGTGACACATACTGTATGACCTCAAGAAAATAATTTCATCTCTTGAAGTCTCCATTTCCTCCTCTGTAAAATGGGAGGACCGGATTAAATTATCTCTAATGTCTCCATTTGAAATCCTATGATTCTAAACAGTTATAGGGTACATACTAATCAAGGGGGAGGAGATGATTCCCTCTGCCTTTTTTTCAGTCACCATCACTGACTTGCTGAGCTGTCAGCATCAGGCCAGTATTTTAATTGCTGGTTATACCATTGTTGACTGATAGGTGATGATGGACAGTTTGTCAGGATAGTGACAAGGTATACATTTTCCTTTTCTCTGTCTTCAGATACTGAATCAACACAAGAAAAAAGTCACAGACAGCACTCTGAGGATTCAAAGTGTGTGCTGCTGCTCCATCAATGTTGAATGTCTATATAGCAGATACTGTTACATAGAGTTCAGTTCTAACCATGTCACTTCTCTGTTAAAGCGTCTTCAATGGCTCCATCTTGCCATTGGGGTGAAATGCAGATTCCTCTGTTTGGTGGTTGAAGCCCTTTCTAATTTGTCTCCAGCCTATTTTTGCAAGCTGATTATACATTACTCACCCTCACACACTGTACATGTCAGACAGACCTTCCTGTTTGCTGCTTTTACACACGACATTTAATCTCTTGCATTTATCTCTTTGCATAGTCTGTCCCCCATCTCTGAAATGCTCTCATTTCACCCTCTCTTGGTTAGGTCTGTCTTTTTCCTTTCTTTGTATTTCCAGAACTTAGCACAGAGTCTGGTACATAGTAGTCACTTAATAAATATTGACTATAGGTATGCCAGAAGAACAGTTTGATACACCATGGAAAGAGTTTGGGACTTGTCAGGAGACCTGGGTTTGAATCCTGGTTCTGACATTTAACTTATCACCCTGTTTGACTCTAAGTTTATCACTCAAATTCTCTGAGACTTAGTTTTCTCCTACATAAAACAGGAATAACAAATGCTTGCAATACTAAATGCACTTTTAAAGCCCTAAAATACTCTTATGCAATGATACTTATACATCCTTGGGGTTTAGTTTTAGTTATATAGTAATATGCAGTAACTTTGTACTAAAGGGGCCCCAGAAATCATTATAAGATATCCTCAAATGTTTGAGTGCAACTACAAATTTCAGTAAGTATCCACAAAAGACTTTTTGGTTATTTGAGGACAAATCTCTTTTCCAGAGAAATAAAAAGATCACAAAGAAAGTTTCATTTTAACTAGTTAAGGAGTGAGGTTTCCCCATTGAATTTGTAACCACTTTGATTTTGGATTTGTTTTTCCCATGACCCTTTTTATGATTTGGTAAGATGATGAATGTGTTTGAAGTGTTTCATAGTCTTTAGGGCCTTTAAACGCCACTGGAATTTGGCCTTACTATTTTTTTAAATTTCCTTATTTATCTGTACTAATCTTTGTCTCTCGTGCTTATCATATCATGGGAAAAGAAATCCTGAAGTCCTCCTATCAGAATGCAAGCTCCATAAGGAAGGGACCATGCCTCATCTATCCTTTTCATTTCCCCTCACCTCATATACTGGTCCACACACAATAGGCATCTATGAAAGGTTAGTAAAATCGAATGAATTAAATTATTCTTCTGTTAGCTGGCCAACATGGGAGTTTGTACACGTCTCCGGTATGCATATCTTTGTTTATTCAGTTTGAAAGTCAAGGAAGATTTTTTTTATGGGTAAATAGAACTCTTTTTATTGCTAGTTTTCCCCCCTCAGTATGTTTTTGTATACAAAAATTCTCTGAAGAATGTGCAATAAATGTGACTTGATTTTTATCTGGACTCCCATAGGCTTGGCCCCATAGCAACCAGGACTTTAAGGGAAGCTTATCTTGCTAGTCTGTCATTTTCAGCATCCACATTGTTATCTTACTGTAGGTGCACATAATAGACCAATTATTCCATTGTGGACTAATATTTGTTTTCTAAATGTATAATACAATGGCAATTTTCCAGGTGTGAGAATAGCAGAATGTATGCCAAAGTCTTGAAGCTTTGAGAAGCAGAGCAACCAGGAAATGTTTTTGTTATCCCTAGATTCAAAAGAAAGACAGTAAGACAGAAAATATTGTCCTGATATTTAAAAAAAAAACCATCAATTTTTTGTGGTGTTTGGAGTTTGACCTTTTTACATTTAGTTTCTCAGTACCTAGAAAAGAGAGGCATAAGATATTAATTACTCAAATCGTAGGTTGGACTGTTATTTGACTGAGAAGAATTTAGCTACCTGATTCAATATTGTCATCCCCTAACAGTGAAATTCCTACAGACAGGCAAAGGAGAGAAAAGCTGTTTTCCTCATTATGACAGATTCCTTGTGCTTTTTCGCAGGTGAATTAAACATTTCATGGTGTAGTGGGATTAGGGAGGGTGGTGGAGCATAAATTAATTTGGGACTCTTCTCACTTGAACAAACAAACTAAACAGAACCACAAACTTTTCTACAGTTTATTGCTAATTTGGAGACTCTGAACCATTCACTTTCACAGTAAGAAGATGGAAAATTCTTACTTCTTTAGTTTTCTTGATAGTAATCAATGATTCAAATACCTTGAATTAACTAAATGCTATCAGGTGTTTTTTTTCTTTTGAAACACACATAAGAAATACAGCAAACATGACTGCTTAGTACTAGGATGCTGGGTAAACAGAAAAGGAGGAGATTAAACCTGAAATGATTAAGATGGCTAGCTTTTAAAAATACAACTTGTTCAGGGCAATCCTTTGGAGCCAAGATCTATTTAACTAAACATGTGTAGCTAACTTAAAAAAAGTAGCAAGATTGTTTATCGGTATGCTTATCAGAGATCAATAGAATTGATTCTTCCAGCTATTTGGGTAAATTCACATTGTCTTTCTGGGTTGTGATCCTGTAGAGCACAGCTGTCCTTAACTGTATCTGTACCTGGGCAAGTTCAATTTGGTGTGTAGTTGGTGGTATAGAAGGTAAGTCCAGTCAGGGTGCAGTTGCCCTGGTTGGGGCAGGTGCCTGTCCTCCAGAGAACATGGTCTTTGCTTCTTAGAGGGATTGAGGAGGATGAAGCTTGGGAGGAGGGGCATCATGTGATCAATTAATCAATGCACAGATATTTCTTAATATAAACCTGGCACTGTGCTAGATGCTAGGGATTACAAGTAAAAAAAATGAAACAATCTCTACTACTTACAGTGTGCTTAAATTAAATTGAGGAGACAAGTACATGCATATAAAAATACATAAAGCATAAATATGAAGTGAGTAATTTCAAATATATAGAAAATTATGAAGTACAAGGTAGTTTGAGAGGCAGTTTTCTCTAGCAAGAAAGACTTCATGGAGAAGAAGATTTCTGAGTTGTATTTTAAAGAAAAATAGAGTCTCTATGGGGCAGTGGTAAAAAGTGCATTTCAGGAGATGGAGTGTGGTATGTGAGGAATGGAAGGAAGGTCAGTTTGGCTGGATCACAGGATAGAGAGAGGCAAGTAATGTTCAGTGAAACTGGAGAGACAGGTTTGGGGGTATTTAATATCATGGTGATATGGGTAGAAAGGGCACCTCCAAGGGAAGAGCAGATTCTTTCCACAGCAACCCACCCCTGGGCAAAGCCCTGCTCTCCCCATGCTAGCTATGACTTTATTGTAGATCACTCATAATAACTCTCATTTACATAATGTGAGGAGAGAATGCAAATCCAGTTTTGCCATTGAAGTCATTGTACTGCAGGAGCTGTATTCTCAGGCACCCCTGTGACAAGTTGAATCATCCAGTTCGGGGTCATTAGGCTGGAGAGAAGAAATCTTTAGGAGAGACATTTATAACCTCTCTGTAAGGCAGACATTTTGTTTTAAAAGGAAACATGCAACCCTTTCAGCCACTTTTGTCTGAGAGTCTAAACATATACTTTGTATAGAGTACTAAGTTAGGGATCTAGATAGGGCTTAAAATGACCAGATTATCTTCTTGAGCCTTTATTTTCCTGGGTGAAGAAGGACAAGGTCATTAAATCTGTCTTGTAGGCGGTTCTTTCTTGAAGATGGCCCTGTCACCTACCTAATACAATGACTGATAAAAAAAAAACATGCTATTTTTGAAATGTTTCACCAAAGTTAGGGAGAGCCAGGATAACAAAAGTTTGAATGCTGCATACTGTGAGAAGGAGTCAAATCTATGACTTTTTCCCTACTGGACTCCCTCTTGGTCTGATCCAACTCTCTCTTAGTTTTGGGACTGCCTATACTGGGGATAATAATAGCACCTACCTCCCAGGGTTTCCATTAGAATCAAATGAAAGTAATGTTTGTAAACTGGTTAGCACAGTGCCTAGCACATACTAGGCACTATACAAATGCTATTTTCATTGTTGTTGTTTAGTTGTTTCAGTCCTGTCTGACTCTTCATGACTCCATTTGGGATTTTCTTGGCAAAGATACTAGAGTGGTTTGTCATTTCCTTCTCCTGTTTATTTTACAGATGAGGAAACAGAGGCAAACAGGATTAAGTGACTTGCCCAGGGTCACACAGCTAGGATGTGTCTGAGACCAGATTTGAACTCAGGAAGATGAGTCTTGATTCTAGGCCTAGTGCACTATACATTGTTAATTGTGAACTGCTAGGTGGTATGGTGGATAGAACTCTGGGTCTGGAGATAGGAAGACCTGACACAACACTTTGCCTCAGTTACCTCATCTGTAAGATGAATTGGAGAAGGAAATGGCAAAGCACTCCAGTATCTTTGCCAAGAAAACTCCAAATGGGATAACAAAGAGTCAGATGGGACTGAAATGACTGAATAACAATAGCAACATTTTATAGGCACGTTGAACCAAGATGTGAAAAAATCCCTTGTCAGTTTGGAGGAGATAAGGGGAGAATTTTTTACTAGGAACTTGTAGCAATAATTTAAATTAAAACAAGAGATACAGGAATGAATCAGTTCACAGAAAACAGATAATAAGACTTAGAAGTAGGAGGGATCTTGATGGTTAGCTAATCCAACAAGGAAACTGGGGCACAGAAAAATGGAATGACTTTGTAGTAGTGTCAGTAATAAGGAGCAGAACCAGGATTTAAACCTCAGACTTTTGCCTCCACATCTCATGTATGCCATGTTGCTATTTTCAGCTTTAATATGCATCTAAACTTTGAACTGGCTGGCTCAGTTTATGGGGTTTTACCGGGGAGGGGGAAGCATGGTGCTACTGATTATCTTTTAGCCTGATGCTAACTGCTCTCTTGCCCCCTCTTAACTCCTGTCAGAGCTCAGAGGTCTTATCAGTTGCCTGTTTTTTTTTCACATCTATCTCTCTCTACCCATGAGCCAAACTTGTCACACTCCCTTGTTATACCTCTGTAAACAACTAAAAATAAAAAAAAAGTATGTACCTTTTATTTTATTTTGTTTTTTTGCTTTTTGAAGGGGGGAAGGCAGGGTAATGGGGGTTAAGTGACTTGCCCAAGATCTAGTAAGTTAAGTGTCTGAGGTCAAATTTGAACTCAGGTCCTCCTGACTCCAGGGCCAGTGTTCTATTCACTGTACCACCTAGCTGCCCTGTATGCACCTTTTAAATGAACTCAGCAAATGTAAACCTGAATGCAGATTGCCAACTACAATGCTTTAGAATGCTGGCTAGTTACTTTTGAACCTGAATAGTAAATACTTTAAGATTGTAAATGAGCAGCTAGCCACCAGAATGAGGTAGATAGGAAATTAAATGCTTTTATGGTAAAAAAGCAACTCACATTTGGAAAATTCTTTAAGGCTTTCAAAGTTCTTCCCTCATAAAAATCCTGTGAGGTAGGTAATCCAAATATTATTATTCCCATTTTTCATGTAAGAAAATAGTGGTTCTAAGATATATTAAGTGATTCGCCCGAAACAACTTATAAATGTTTGAGTCTGACCTTCTCCAGGGCCGCTGTGACACCTTAGTTATCTTACCTCTCAGAGAGTTCTGGATTTGGAGTTAGAGTATCTGGGTTCGAAGTCTGATTGGGTAACTTGTTACCTGTGCTATCGTATTCAAATTAGTGCTAATCTGTGGGACCTCAATCCTTTCTGTAAAATGAGGGTTTTGGACTCCATGATTTCTAAATCTATAATCTCATGAACTCTAAAGAGGAAAAAGAAAGGAACTATTCCTCTGTCACAAGGTTACAAAATAGAGAAAACATATATTTGCACACAAGGGTTTTATTTTTTATTAAGCCTAGAAAGGGCAATTGAATTGTGTGGAAACTTCGGGTTTATGTTTTTATTTTAAGGGAATGAAGATTTCCATGCTACAAATACTAGTAAGAAACTATGCCTACTGTTCACAGGAACTAAATTACACTGGGAAAGACATGGCGTGCTTGTAAATGTTTAACAACTGTATCGCTGAAAAAAAATAGAATTATACTTTCAAATTTAATATGCATTATTAGCTTATTCTCCACCATTTTCTTAAGTCTAGACAATCAACAAAACAATACATCAAGCGCTGATTTGTAGGGTTTGATGATTTCCGAGAGGTAAATGCTCACACTGAAAATTTACTGATGGGTTCTCCATCTTTTGAACTGACTCCATCACACCTCTGTGGTAGATTACCTATTTCAGAGGCAGTTCTTTGTAGCAGATGAAAGGCTAGATTTGGAGTTGGAACATCAAGGTTTGAATCTTGTCCTAGGTTGTGTGGCCCTGGGTGAGTTATTTAAACTCTCTGGGCTTCAGTTTTGTCATCCGCTAAATGATGAGGTCAGACTAAATTGTAGCTAAAGCCCCTTTTACCTCTAGGTCTTTGACCTTATGAGTTTTTGTTTTAGAATAATAGTTGAAATTAGATCAGTTATATCTAATATTTAAAGCTAAATCACATAAAAAATGAGTCAGCTAATCTTTATTCAGGGAAAAACACCCCACACTCAAAGTCATTTATTTAAGTACACAATCGTCGCTGAAACTGAAAGAGTAGCCTGCTAATTTCTACTAGGAATGAAAATGAGAGCCAAAATTGTAATGACAAACCTGTGTATTTCTAGTAGCTACTGCATATATGAAATATGCTCTGATAAAATATATTTTGTGGTTTTTAGAAATTTTTATTTGACCCTATTAGTAGAATTTCCAGCAATAAGCCAGAACTGTGGTGTATCTGAATACCGCCTAGTTCACAGTAATTTCTTTGTTCTCTGAACTTCCAGAGCTTGTCATCTGCAGCATTCATTTTAGCAATTCATTATGTAGCATCCTATGATATTCTTGTATTGTCCTGGACCCTTGTTTTTCCTTTGAATCCTTACTTAGCTTTGCATGTGTTTCTTGTATAGCTAATAAACCCACCTTTAGGGCCTTTCTGTATCTTTAGCATAATGCCTTCCACATAGTAGGTGCTCACAATATTTGTCAATTGATTGAAACAACAATTTTGTAAAGAATACAATTTGAATATATTCTTATAGCTTCTTAGGATTAGTTTTGTCTTCTCAAGAGCAAAAACAAAGAAGGTATATTGTTATAAGGTAATGTGTGCAGAGCTAAAAGTAGGAATTCTGATGCTCATGGCAAATTTAGTTGACTGGAGAGGAGGGAGGAACCATTCAATCTATGGCCATCCCCCAGAGACTACAGCCCTGACTCCCATGACATAACCAATGACTTTCAACCCTTGGGAAGCATTATGGTGAGTGAAGACCCGCAATGGTAGATGGGCGTGACCCTCAGCAGAAGTGTTATGTTGTGGAGGATTTCAAGATAAGGAGGTTCACCATGAGAAAGAGCTCCTATTCTTCTTATATGTCAGCATTCTAGGGCAAGGCTTCTGTTGCTTTGCCCTAGTTATGGTATACAGTATGTGAATCAAGAATAATATCTTTCTGAAATTTTCTCAGGTAAAATATTTCAATTTCAATTTCAAACCTTCAATATAATTGAGGCTTCCTACTTTGCTGCTAGTTTTCTGCTGCTACATCTTGACCTCCCTACTCTGTTCAGCATCTGCCTTCATCTGCTTGTTACACTTTCACAACAATTTATTTGTTATATTTCTACTAGCTGTTATTTCTGATATTTATATCGTAATTTTATTAACGAAGGCTGCCCATGGATGTTGAAGTTTGATTTTTAAAATCACATTTTATTCATGGGCTGTCTTTGGGTTAGTATCATAACTGGACAATCCAGTTTTGAAGGGTTATCCTTGATATTCGGACCCTTATGTGTTTTGAATTTATTAAATCACAATACAACGATTTCTCTGCTCTGTTCCTACCTTGTCTTTCTAAACTTATGTCTCATCATTCCCCTGCATTGACCTTATATTGCAAAATGGACTGCTTGCCCTAAGTATAAAGGAAAAGTGTAGAGGAAAGATTACTTTCCTCTCTATCCATTGAAATCTCACTGATTTTTTTCAAGAACCAGCTCAAGTACTATAACCTGGGTGAAGCCTTCCCAGATGTTCCCAGCCAAATGTGATCTCTCTCTCTCTGTCTCTCTCTGTCTCTGTCTCTGTCTCTGCCTCTCTGTCTCTCTGTCTCTCTCTCTCTGTCTCTCTCTCTCTGTCTCTCTCTCTCTCTCTCTCTCTCTCTCTCTCTCTCTCTCTCTCTCTCTCTCTCTCTCTCTCTCTCTCTCTCTCTCTCTCTCTCTCTCTCTCTCTCTCTCTCTCTCTCTCTCTCTCTCTCTGTCTCTCTGTCTCTGTCTCTCTCTCTCTGTCTCTCTCTGTCTCTCTCTCTCCCTTCCTCCCTCCCTCCCTCTTTCCTTCCCTTTCTCTCTCCCTCTCTGTCCCTCCCTGTCCCTCCCTCCCTCTCTCTCTCTATCCCTCTCCCTCCCTCCCTCCCTCTTTCCCCCCTTCTCTTTGCCACTTTCTCCCCCCTTCTCTCTCCCCCCCTCCCCAGCTGAAACCCTTAATGCCTTTTTTTGGTCACTTATTTTCTGAATTATATTAGAGATCTCTGTATCCCTCTCTTATGATGCCTTTTGGATTTTAAGCTTTTGAATGCAAGAACTATGCCTTATTAACTTTTTATTCAATATAGTGCTTGGCATAGAGTGATACATACAAAACAATAAATAGCTGTTTAATGGAATTTATTTTTAGCAGTCTTAGCCATTTTAGAAACTTTAATTAGCTCAGGTGATATGGACATCTTATGCACACAGCTATTTCTCTGGAATACTTTACCGAAAAGGAGTAACCCTTTTCAGGAAATGTCTGTTAGCATTTGTAAATATCATTTTAATGTCAGCTCCCAGGATAGGATAAACATAATTTAACAAAATAAAAATTATGTGTCTTTTTAAAAGCATGGACCAGAGATTCTTCTTTCTTTAAGCAGGCAAGTTACCACTCAATATCCATTTCTAAGAGAAAAAAAAACTATATTTTTAATGCTCTATTTTTCACTAGTAATTTTTTGGAGCTTGTCATTATATTAGAAGTCCTTGGGTAATCTGATTGTTCCACCATTTAGGATGGGCTCCCTTCCCCCCTTCCTTTGATCATCCCTGATTCCTGCCCCCACCCCCCCATCAATGAGGAAGAAGGAAAATATTTTTACCAGTAGGAAGGCAATAAGATTATAGGAATATAAAGCATGTATCCAGAACGGGAAGTGATCTCAAAAACCATTTAGTCTCTCCCCCACACCCTTTACCTTTGTTAACCCATGAGGAAAATGAGATCCAGGGAAGTTAAATGACAGTTTGAAACAGAGGGAGGATTTGAACTCAGGGCTTCTTACTCTGGTTTAGTGTTCTTTCTGTTGTACCATTGCTGTCTTTTCAGTAGTCCTTACATCCCAATTTTATGGACCATGTTTTCACAGTACTGATTAGGCCTTGTTTCATTTTGTGGAGAGTTCAGTACTCTGATCGTCCATCAGTTATCTTTCAGTTTTGATACATGAGTAGTCTGCCTCTATTTCTGATCATACATTTCCTAGTTGGTATCATTTATTCTATTTCTTTTTTTAATCAAATGCTTTATTAGTTTAGATCATTGCTAGTTTATATCATTCATTTCTGCAAGATTTTGAGTTACAAATTTTCTCCCTGTTTTCCCCTTACCTACAACCCAAAAATAGTGATCCCACTGGATATCCCTTCCTCCAATCTTCTCTCTCCCATATCTTCTCCCATGCCCCCTCCGACTTTCCAGTAGGGCATGGTGGATCTCTATGCCCCAGTGCCTGTATGTCTTATTTCCCAGTTACATGTAAAATAATATTAATAATAGTATATATATTATATATATATTTTTTAAACATTTGATTTTAAAACTTTGAATTCCAGATTCATTTCCTTCCTCCCTTGTCACTCACCCTTACTGGGAAGATAAGCAATTCAGTTTAGGTTGTACATGTGTAGCTATGCAAAACATTTCCATAGTGGATATATTGTAAAAGACTGACTATATTTCCCTCCCTCCTATCCCACATCCTATGTGTTCTATTCTCTACTTTGATCCTGTCCCTTTTCAAAAGTGGGTGCTTCCAACTTCCCTCCCCCTCAGCCTGCCCTCCCTTCCATCATCTCCCCTCTCATCTCCTTCCTCCCTACTCTCCTGTAGGGAGAGATACCCTATTTAGTGTGTATGTCATTCCCTCCCTAAGCCAGATTCAATGAGAATAACATTGACCCATTCCCTTTTGACTTCTTGTTCTTCCCCTCCATTGTAACCATTTTCCCTTGTCTCTTCTATATGAGATAGTTTACCCCATTCTGTCTCTCCCCATCTCCTTTCATTATATTCCTCTCACCTCTTAATTTCACCTTTTAAGTATCATCTCTTCCTATTAAATTTGTCCTGTGCCGTCTATCTATGTATACCTGTACACATATATACACACTCACATATGTATTCATATACCCATATACCCTCCTATATAGACATATATATATATATATACACACACACATTTCTATCCCCTTCTACTATTATCATACTGAGAAAAACTTCATAAGTTAAAATTATAGTTTTTCCATGTAGGGTTGTAAATAGTTCAACTTTGATAAGTTCCTAATGATCTCATGCTTCTCTTGCTTCTTGTATCTGAATGTCAAATTTTCTATTCAACTCTGGTTTTCACCAAGAATGATTGAAGGTCCTCTATTCCACTGAATGACCATATTTTCCTCTGAAACATGATACTCAGTTTTTCTGGGTGGTGATTCTTGGTTTTAATCTCAGCTCCTTTGACCTCCGGAATATCATATCCCATGCCCTTCGATCCCTCAGTGTAGAAGCTGCCAGATCCTGTTATCCTGATTGTTTTTCTACAATATTCAAATTGTTTCTTCCTGGCCGCTTGTAATATTTTCTCCTTGATCTGGGAATTCCAGAACCTGGCTATAATATTCCTAGGAGTTTTCTTTTTGGGATCTTTTTTAGGAGGTGATAAGTAGATTCTTTCAACCTCTATTTTGCCCTCTGGTTCTAAAACATCAGGGCAATTTTCCTTGAGAATCTCTTGAAGGATGATTTCTAGGTTCTTTTTTTGATCATGGCTTTCAGGTAGTCCAATAATTTTTAAATTTTTTCTCCTGGGTCTATTTTCCAGGTTAGTGGCTTTTCCAGTGAGATATTTCACATTGCATTCTATTTTTTCATTTGTTTGGATCTGTTTATTAATATCTTGATTTGTCATAAGTCACTAGCTTCCATTTGCTCCAATCTAATTCTGAAGAAATGATTCTCTTCAGTAAGCTTTTGAGACTCTTTTTCCATCTGGAAAATTTGACTTTTTAAGGCACTCTCCTCACTGGCTTTTTGAGCCTCTTTTGCCATTTGAGTTAAGCCTATTTTTCAAGGTATTATTTTCTTCAGTCAGGTTGTTGACTCTCATTTCATAATTTTCTTGCATCGTTCTCATTTCTCTTCCAAATTTTTCCTCCACTTCTCCTACTTGGTTTTCAAAATCCTTCTTAAAGTCCTCTGTGGCCTGTAACCAGCTCGTATTTTTCTTGGAAGCTTTTGGTGCAGGAGTTCTGACTCCATTGTCTTCCTCCTCTTTTATGCTTTGATCCTTTTTGTCCCCAAAATAGGAGTGTAAAGTTGGGTTGCTCTGTTTACTTTGCTTCCCTCATTTACTCATGTTGCCACTCAATTACTTGAGTTTTGGGCTTTTTGCCACAGTAGGACTCTGCTACCAGACAGGGAAGCTTCATACCAAACTCTGGGGTTTTCTCACCTGGTGAATACGTATGTGAGTGTGTATATGTGTACAGGTATACATAGATAGAGGACACAGGACAAATTTAATAGGAAGAGATGATACTGAAAAGGTGAAAGGAGTTGGGTGCCCTCTCTGAAGCCTCTACACACTCTGGCAAGCTGGTTTCACACCCCAGGACCTCCACCCTAGACTGTAGTCCAGATTCAAGCAGGGTAAAGCAAGAGCGATTACTCCTTGGACTGGTCGCTTGGTCCCCCTACAGTTTGTAGTCCAGGAGCTGAAGTTGCCACACGGTGGCAGCTGAACAGCTGTGGTGCCTCAGCGGCTTCTCGCCCTGGGGGCAAAGGCCTACCACACTCCCAACTACTGGATCTCAAATTCCACACTGCACTGACCTCTCACTGTGTCCTTAGTATCTATGTGTTGATAATTCTGGAAACTGCCACAGCTGCTGGTGACCTGAAGTCCCTCCAGCCGGTGGCTGGGCAGGTTCTCCCAGAGGCTAAAACCTCTGGCCTGAGCGTGGCTTGGCTTGGCTCCCAGAGCGCTGCCCACTCCTGCTGGGCTGCTGGGCTGTCCTCAGCCAGAGATTAGCTTCTCTGTGTCATTTTGTGGGTTCTCTAGCTCCAAAGTTTCTTCAGAGTCACCTTTTACATGAATTGGAGGAGGTGAGAGCCAGAGCCCCGTGGAAGTCCTATTTTCACTCTGCCATCTTGACTCTGCCCTCTCTCATTTATTCTATACATGGGTCATAATTGTAATATGCTTCAGCCTACAGACTCCCACCACCATGTGTCCCTCTATTGCTTGTCCTGTATGGATTTACTTGTTTTATCCTTGGTGTGATCCATTGTCTTTTGCCAACTTTGTCTTCTTGAATGCCATTTCAATTTCCTTATATTGTACATTAGGGACTAAGGGTATTAGAGTGTATGGGTTGTGGTTCCATGCTTGTTGATGATAATAAATCATTATAAAACTTGATAAATTAGAGTAATTTTCTGTCTATTTTAGTTCTCCTGCCAACTTGCCAACTTTATCTCTGAATGCTCTTGAGATGTCACAGCTCATTTGAGTCTAATATCAAATTTTCTGTAGCCTTATTTTCAATATTAATATTTTTATTCCATGGAATCTGAAATACCATGTCATCTTTCAAAAGTGAGTTTGGACTCCAAATCAGTGGTGGCTCTTGATGGTCAGGCCTTTGCTTGGCAATGAAATTGTATTTTTCTGAATTTTTTGGGCCTCCTCATTGTGGTAGATAATCAAGGTCAATGTTTCCATTATCCATTTTTCATCATCGATAGATTATTTGCTAAGACATTGTAATTGATGGCAATATCTTTTCATCTTTTTTCCTTATACAAATTTGATATTTATTTTGACCTTGACTCTACCTATCAATTGTCTTGCTACAGACATCACCTAATTCTGATATAACTCATGTCAATAGCCAAATGTTTCTTGACTACTAAGATATTGTCCATTAAATTTTTGTATGTGACTATGTGATGCTATTTTCCAGTCACTCTGTTGAGGGCCTTCTGATTTTCTTCTGGAAGGACATAGCCATGCTGGGTAGGCTCAAGGCACCTGAATAGTCTATAAGCAACTAATTTTTAGCCTCTTTCATTCCTCAAACCTTAGATGTTTTATTCAACATATTTTTTTAAAAAATCTTTCAATTTTAAATTTATTTTTAGTTTTCAGTATTCATTTCCAAAAGAGTTTGAGTTACAAATTTTCTCCTGGTCTTCCCTCTACCCCCACCCCAAGATAAGGAGCCTACAGAATACCCCTTCCCCCAATCTGCTCTCTCTTATATCCTCCCCCATTCCCCCTAACTTTGTAGTAGGGCAAGATGGATTTCTATACCCCAGTGCCTGTATATCTTATTTCCCAGTTACATGTTCAACATATTTTTTGTCATTTTTTCTTTTATCTATCTTTGTAGCAAAGTCAATGAATAGCAAAGTATAAGGTGTAGCAGAAGATTTAGTGTAGAATTAAGCTTTCCTAACTTTTAAACTTTTGTTGCTGTTCTGTACTTCAGTCCTGTCTGACCCTTCATGACCTCATGGACCCTACTGTTCATGGGGTTTTCTTGGCAAAGATATTAGAATGGTTTGCCATTTCCTTCTTCAGTGGATTAAGACAGGTTAAGTGAGTTGCCTAGGGTCACACTAGTGACCTAGCTAGCTAGCTAGTAAGTGTCTGAGGTCAAATTTGAACTCAGGTCTTCCTGACTCCAGGCCTCTATCCATTGAGTCAGCTACCTGCCTCCTAGGCAGACAGAGTTAAGTGTCTTGCCCTAGGTCACACAGCTAATAAGCATCTGAGGCTGGACATGAACTTAGGTCTTCCTGACTCCAGGCCCAGGGTTCTAACCACTGAGTCATCTAGCTGACCTTTTAAAATTTTACTTGGAGCAGCTGGGTGGTGCAGTAGATAAGTTCTGGGTCAGGAGTTAGGAAGACTTATCTTCCTGAGTTCAAATCTGGCCTCAGATACTTACTAGCTATG
Source organism: Petaurus breviceps papuanus (assembly GCF_028583685.1). Lineage (NCBI taxonomy): Eukaryota > Metazoa > Chordata > Mammalia > Diprotodontia > Petauridae > Petaurus > Petaurus breviceps. Next base: position 10,517,287 of record NW_027187348.1, on the reverse strand, counting down.
TGACCCTTGGGCAAATCATTTAACTCTATTGTCTCATTTTCCTCATCTGTTAAATGAGCAGGAGAAGGAAATGGCAAACCCTCCAGCATCTTTGCCAAGAAAACCCCAAAGGGGGTCACTAAGAATCAGACATGACTGAAATGAATGAACAGCAAGTTTAAAACTACATTCAGAATTTGGGGACACCTGGTATATTATGTCTTGCTCTGGAGAATCTGACCAAGTTTTCTCTCCTCTCCTCTCCTCTCCTCTCCTCTCC
>NW_027187348.1:10491265-10516628 GCF_028583685.1 Petaurus breviceps papuanus | reverse complement strand
CCCCCCTCCCCTCCCAGACGACAGAGACAGACATAGAGAAAGAAGAGAAGACAAAGGGAGGGGAAGGGAGGGGAGAGGAGAAAACTTGGTCAGATTCTCTTCTCTCTCTGTGTCTGTCTGTCTCTGTCTGTTTCTGTCTCTCTCTCTCTCTCTGTCTTCCTGTCTCTCTATGTCTCTTAATATCGTCTTGCATGGTTGCTGATGAGCACAAGCAAAGTGACCATCTGGATGATAGTTGTACCAACATCTGTTGTAGAGGATGAACAAATATACCATAAAATGATGCATCTTATTGCCCTTACTGCCGTTGGATGTGAGATAAAATTACCTTTGCCATTTCCCTTATTTACTTCTACAACATGAAAAAGTGAATAGTTTTTCTTAGCTACAACATCCTTTTGTATTCTACTTTCCTTTATGATGAAAGCATTAATATTGTTATGGTTCTATCTTTTCCAGTATTATGTCAACACTTTAGTCATTGGACAAAGAAAGCACATTTGTAATATTAGCAATTAAATTAAAATTTGCAGACGGTCTGAAAACTGTGATCCCTAGAAATAATGCCTATTGCTATCATTCTATTACTGTCAATAGAGGCACAGAAGAAGGTTGACTGTGACTGAGGGGGTCATTTTGAGTTTTCTTTGTTTTGTGGGTTGTCATGACCAAAGAATTCAGCACTGAGTGACCCATTTGGTGATGAATCCATCCACATTTAGCTGTCTTGGTCCATGGACAGCAGGTTTCATCTGTACCTGGGACCATACTAGAAACTTTTACAGCAAGCATTCTTAACTGGGGTCTTCGAACTTCTATTTTAAAAATATTTTGATAATTGTATTCACAACATCATTGGTTTTCTTTGTGATCCTATGTATTTTATTTCATGTGTTTAAGGAGTTCACAGGTTTTTAGCAGATGGTCAAAGGTGTCCACAACAAAAAAAGGGTGAATTTTACAGTATGATGGATAGAACCTCCCAGGGTGCACACTCTACTGGCATAGACTTGGAGAGACGTCAGGGTCCTTTCCACTCCACAAAGAGGGATTAGAAAAGAAATTTGCAGAGAGCTCTGTACTTTAAAATAAACAAACAAGAAAAAGTATTCCTTTATTTGAAGTTTTCCCTCTCAGAAATAGTTAATTAGAATTACAAAGGACATGGTTAGATGATGGCAGTGTCTAGAAAATTGAATCTGGAAGCAGGAAGACTAATTCAAATCCTACCCCAGACACTATCAAGTGACTTAACCTCTGTCTGCTTCATCTGAAAAATGGGGGTAATTATAGCACCTGCCTCCCAGGGTTGTTTAGTACTGCGTGCCTAAAATGTGACAGATTTCATAATCTTTTTGCTCACAGACCAGGATATACAAGGGCAACAGACAACTTATTTAAAAGCTACTTCTTAACTGGTCAGTAGGGGTTTTAGGGAATTGTTTGGCTTGCATAAGAAGCTCACAATTTTTAATCTTCTTAGGAGAGTTCTGTGCCTAAAGCAGCTCCATTGTTAATCAGCAGGCTTAGGTCAAGGTCTTTTAATCCAGATCCTCATCTCCTTAAAATAACTAACTTCGCTATAGTCTTCATTTCCTTGCAGAGGGTGGCTTCGTGGGTTGAGGCTTAGAATGGAGAGAAACCTCTGCAGCCTGACTGACAGCTTCAAACTCTGAATGCTGATTGCACCTGCTGCCTTTCCAAGTAGCTAGATAATAGGGCTTACTTTTTTTCTCTTCACCCTTCCTGCCCCTAGAGGGACATCAGGAATAAAGAGAAAGAAATCATTGTTATTTTCTAGCTTTCTAGGGGAGATATTTTAACGGGACGGAAGAGAACAAGGGATTATCCAAAAGGCCTAGTCATAGTGTCTGAATATTCAGTGAGTCCCACTTTTTTTAGTCAATAAACATTTATTTAGCACCTTTTCTGCTCAAGATGCTATTCTAGGAGCTGGGAATATAATGTCCCTTATCCTAAGAGTTTACATTCTAGGGAGTGAGGTTGGGATATGACAGGTACATGGATAAATATCAATACATGAAGGGAGTGATGGGGGCAAGGGAGATCTAGACAAAGTTCTTTAAGACGATGTGCTCTAGTTAGGTGATTTATCCAATTTCTTTTCTTTCCTTCCTTCCTTCCTTCCTTCCTTCCTTCCTTCCTTCCTTCCTTCCTCCCTCCCTCCCTCCCTCCCACCCTCTCTCTCTCTCTTTCTCTCTCTCTCTCTCTCTTTCTTTCTTTCTTTTTCCTTTTTATTGGAGGGAGGAATGCAGGGCAATTGGGGTTAAGTGATTTGTCCAAGGTCACAGGGCTAGTAAGTGTTAAGTGTCTGAGGCCAGATTTGAGCTCTCAGGTCCTCCTGACTTCAAGGCCAGTGCTCTATTCATTTCTCCACCTAGCCACACCCCCTGATTTATCCCATTTCTGACCAGCCAGTCAAGCATCTGTTAAGAATCTTGTCATGTAAGAGGTGATATGCATAGTACTAGATTCTGTGGGGGATGTAAGAGAAGCAGTGTACAAGATGTAGCTCCCACTTTGAAGGTACTACAGTGCATATACAAACATAAAAGTAAGGGGGATGAAATAATAATCGTTAACATTTATTTAGCACTTGACATGTATTAAACTTTTGAAATGTATTGCCTCATTTGACTCTCCCAACAACCCGATGAGTTCTGTCCTCTTATGGCTCCCATTTTTACAGATGAAGAAACTGAGGCTGAAGGGTTAATTGACTTGCTTCAGCTTGTAAGTGTCGGAGCAGGATCTAATTCCCATCTTCCTGAGTCTCAGTCCCATGTTGTTGTGATCTGCTCTACTCCCATCAACAGATAAATGTCTAACAAAAATGACAGGGTGGTGTAATTGGAATGCTTTTCAGGAAACCTGGGTTCTAGTCCTGGCTATGCTAGTAATGAGTTTTGAAACCTTGGGTAAATCATTCACTCCTCTGAGGCACAGCTTCCTCACCTGTGAGATGAGGGGGCTCAACAAAATTCAGTCAACATTTATAAGTACTTACTATGTGCAGGGCCGGATACAAAGGACAAAAGCAAAAAAAACCAAACTGCCACCACTACTACCATCACCAACAATAATGAACCCCAAATAGTCCCTACTATAAACAGATAAGCCATACAGGGTAATTTGAGGAGGGAGAAGGAACACTGACAAATAGGGGGCATCCTGAAAGGTTGTCACTGGACAGTTTATTTTAGCCAAGGAGCCAGCCTGCTTTCCTAGCTTCTCACTGACTCTGAGTCGTGACCTTTTGTATTTAATCTCGGTTCTGTGCTGTCTTTTTGGGACACAGATTGGTCTTACTCCCCCTGCCAGTCCCTTAGATTCAACACCTCTTTTTTCCATACTTCTGTCTTATAGAGAGTTTCTGATAAAGTTGTGCATTCATGGGATACCATACTTCTTTCCACTGCCTGATTGAAAGTCAAAGCTTCAACAAATGAGAAATTGCCTGATTGTCTCCATGTTCAAGCATCTGCTTCTGATTTTCCTGCCTTCAGCTAGCCCCTGTGAACTACATGGTCCAAAAGCAACCCTTTGACAGTTTGATTTAACCCTTTGACTCCTAGGTTCCCAGTTCAATTTATGACAGGGATGATGTGTAGTAGAATCAGAGGGGCCTCTCCCCTCAATAGAATGTAAGCTTCTTGAAGACAGGATTCTTTCATTTTTGTAATTTTAAAATGAAGCACCTGGTATAATGCTTTGCATGTTATTTAATAATGAATAATTAATGCTCAATTATTACCTGCTGAATTGAACTGAAGGATCAAATAAGACAAAACTGTTTATTGTTTATATTTTTTGTCTTAATATTTTTGGTGGGAGAAATCCTTGGACCAAATAGTTTATAGTTTGTATTCAAGACAATGATGTATGATTTATTCAGTACAGAAACAATTTAAACTATATCTAGAGTAGGTACACAACACTGATAGTAATCTAAGTTACTTGGAAATTAATCTCACTTCTTTTTGGACAAGTTGCCTAAACACAAAAGAAAAAGCTATTGATGTGCCAATTCTTCCAATGCCTACTTTAGTAAAAGTTTGCCATGGGGATGAGGCTGTAGCCACAGGCTCCACTCTGTCTTTGCAAACAAATTCATCTTGGCATAAAAACTTAGATTTGCCACCATGTTGTTCTATTCTTATTGACCATACATAATGACTTCCTGTAGATAGTGTTTAGTCCCTATAATACACAATTTTTTTCATCTCCTTAAGAAAGAATACAGTTAGAGACTAGCCCTGTATTTTCATTGATATAGAAAATCCTAGGTTAGGAAATATCCTCTACTAATTACTTGAGTGCCCATGGTCACACAGCCAGAGGCGAGACTTGAACCCAGTTCTCCCTCACCTCAAAGTTGACTTTCCATACATTTTGACTCTCCTAAGAAAGAATGTTTTATTAAAATGGCAGCTGGTTTATTACATGATTTCCTAAATTGTTATTATTTAAAAGCTTTTCTTTTCTCTTTTTACATAGTTCTTTATATAAAGAAACTTGCCATCAGTTCAAAAAGAATCCTGCCAAACTCCATTCTTGATTGATTTATAGAATAACAGTTTTCCATTTAATGAAATTGATTATTGTGTGTGACATATTGAATTGATGTAATTAATTTATAATCCCATCTTAATACAAAAGAATGTGATCTCTCCCTATAGAGATATATGACTCTATCTCTATAAAGTTCCTAGGGATGTTAGGAAGTTTCTTTTATCCTCCATCATACTCTATAACTTAAAATGTTTGGTATATAGACCAACATTACTGTTATATCTTGATAGAATTCATTAGAGAATTTGTTGTTCAGTCATTTTTCATTCATGTCTTTTGTGATCCCATTTGGGATTTTCTTGGCAAAGATACTAGAATGGTTTGCCATTTCCTTCTCCATCTCATTTTACAGATGAAAGTAAGGCAAACAGAGTTAAGTGACATGCCCTAGGTCCCACAGCTAGTAAGAGTTTGAGGACAAATCTTAACTCAGGAAGACTCCAGGCTCAGTACTCTATCTACACTGCACCCCCTACCTACTCATTAGAGAATTACATTAATTTAAAGATTTGTTACTAATAGCTCTCACCAGCTGTGACAAGAGGAAATTTTCTTATTGTATATTCACTTCAAGAGCATTACTTAATATATTTATTAATGGCTGATAGGACTGAATGTGCTAATTATACTTACATATTGTTGTTATTTCTCCTTTGTCTCCAAAGAGGACCAATGATATCACAGGGTTATGTTTTGACTTTCAAGTAAATTGGATTTAAGTAAAGCAGAAGAGTTGTACAAAGTTGTCAAGTTGGATGGGATGGTTAATGCTTTGGAAAAAAGGGTTATGTATATTTAGCAGTGAAATTGACATTAAAAGATTCTTGAATCTGTGCTTTCAGTCAGTAGGTAGAAATATCAATATTACCTTTAGCATAAAATTTAAGTGACTTAACCAGGATGACACAGTTAGCAAGTATCAAAGATGGAATTTTAACCCAGATCTTCACTACTCCAATCCTAACCTTATATCTTCCAAGACTCACTGCGTCTATTCAAGTAGCTTATACATGTAAAATACAGAGAAAACTGACTTTATATAAATATAGCAGAAGAGAATCTAAAACTCAATGAATGAGTGGTATAGTTCTGTTATTAACAGATAACTTATACCAAGCATTAACTGAGTGCTCATTGGACTAGTAGGTCCAAATTGTGCTTTTGCATTTTAAAAAGTAGGTGAACAAATGAAGAAGCTTCAGAGAAAAGCAACAAAAATGTTCAAAGAGAAAAATGGGGATAATTTAACCTGGGAAAAGGAGAAGGCTTCTGGTTGACTTAAGTTTATAGTTACTATAAATTCCAGCATTGGCCTTGTCTAAAAAATATTTCTCATTCTGCTCCCTGTGTCCATCACCTGTTAGAAATGGGTAACATGGTTCATTATTAATCCTCTGGAATCATGGGATGATCTTTGAGTTGCTCAAAATGTGTTGTTTTCCTTTACAATGTTATTATTGTATATTTTTTTCTCCTAATTTTGCTCATTTCTTTCTGTATCAATTCCTACATTTCTTCTCAAGATTCTCTTAGTATTCCTTAACTATGTATAGTTCTTACAAGGATTTCATTTGTCTTTTTTTCTTCTTCCAATGGAGAGAAAGAAAATAATTTTTGTCACTTAAAAAAACCTTAAGAACTCTAATTCTGAGGATATTACAGAAGATTGAGTGATCTATTCTGCATGTCTCTGGAGGAGCCAGTAAGTAGAAATTGGCTTAAATTGTAGCAAGAAAGAAGTTTTGGTTAGACATAAGGGAGAACATCTTGACTGTAAGGTTGGAACAGGCCACTAAGGAGGTTGTGGAATCTCCATCCTTGGAAATCACTAAAAATAGCTCTAACAGCCATCTGTCTCAATCAGAGTTCTGGACCATGTTGCCTCTGTCAGTCTTTTCCAGCTTTGAGATTCTATGATTCTGTGAGCACCAGCCAGTGGAGTTAAGCTTTGATATGAATTATCGCTTTGTTATAGAATCAGGCAGACAGTCTTCTTGTTATAGAATCAGGCAGACAGTCTTCTTAGTGTTACTCCTTTCTTTGAAAATGAACTACACCAGTTACCTGATCACTTCACTTCTGGGGCACAGTCACTGGCTTGGGTCTGGTGGTCTAGAGCTTCTGACAGTTAAGAGTCGATGACTACCGAATATCAGAGCCCCTTTTAATCTATAGGAAGTGACCCTCCTGGGGCTTCACCCAGGCAGAGTATACTGGGTGACAAGGAAAGGATTTAACCTTTAATTCAATTTGCCTGTATAGCTAGGCTTATTGTAAACAAAGACAACATAGATAAAATATGCAAATGTGTTGAATTTTTAGGCATGTATAACATGGAAAAATCCTGTTTTCAATTCCTCAGACTAATTTTTTTTTAACTCCACAGTAGACCAGCAAGAATACTTAACAAAAAGTACTCTATATCATGTTAGAAAACCAACATTAAAATTTCACTATGTGGTCATGGGGACCTAGAAGTAGATGAAGTAGAGGAGCTTCTAGAAAATGAAGATATTCAAACTCCATAGATATAAAGCAAATAGAAAGACACTATTTCTTCTCTAAGACAATGTCAATCTAACATGAGAACTGCTGTTCTTAGAAAAGGATGGTGTTCTTGGTTTGCCATCTTTAGGCCTAAAGTATGGTAAATTTCAGGAAGCTCTTGAGACAGATAGAGTTTGTGTCATAGAATCCAGTGTTAAAGATATCGAAACATCAATGTTTGTTCCTGGTAATCCAAATGAATTATCTGAAAATGAAGACATAGAAACTCAATACTGTACAGATTTGTAGATGATTTTAGAACATGAAAACAGTCAAATAGAAATGGATGATGAGTAAGAAGCAAAAATATTTATTTCAGGGTTCTGTGGCAAAAACAGAGATGACACAGTTTTATCCCATATTTTCCCATAATATCACATGAATTTAGCCAAACTACAAGGTATTAGTTTCTTCATTCCTTGGTATTAAATTTGATGTTGAATAAATGCTCTAGAACTAATTAAAAAAAAAGAAAATGAACTATTACTACTACTACTAATACTGCTACTGCTACTACTACTACTACTACTACAATAATGATAGAAACATTTATGTTGTGCTTACTATATGTCAGGCACTGTGCTAAGCACTTTACAACTTTTGTCTCATTTTATTCTAAAAACAGCCCTGGGGGATAACTGCATTATTATTATTCCCAATTTACAGATGAAAAAAATGAAGAAAATAGAGGTTAAATGACTTGCCCACGGTCGCACAGCTAGTAAATTTCTGAGGGTAGATTTGAATTCAGGTCTTCCTGACTTCAAGCCTGGGCACTATATCTACTGTTAGCCTCTCTCCTGTTCCCAAAATCATAGTGAATAGAGGAACAATAACTAGTCTGCTTTAAAGTCAGGAAGGCCTATGTTCAAATTCTGCCTCTGACACAGAATAAAAGTGAGATTAAGGACAATTTTCTTAATTTCTCAGTGCCCTCTAAAGTTATAAGTAATAGACAAGTATCATTTGTGGTTCTGTGCACTGAACATAGATTTCCCCTCATTTAGCTGCTCCTTCTCTGCTCCTCATAAGTATATATGTATATAGTTTTTTTCCTCCAATGGTGGGGAGAGTAAATAGGCTTAATTTATAAAATTAAGTGTCTAGCACTTGTTCTTCTATAATCCTTGTCTTTGGTACCACTCTGCTGTGTTCTACCTTCATATTCCATTAGAACAAATATTTATTGATTTGGCCTGTTGAAACTGAATGAGATAATCTATGTGAAACCACCTTGAAAAATCTGATATCCTATATAAATACAAAGTGTAATTATTATAGATTATTATTCTATAGCACCTTATATATTCAGAATAAACAAGGAATGAGGGGTTCCGTATAAATGAACTTTTCAGTTAACTGAAGCTTATTTTGTTATATCAATGGTACTGTGGACTCATTGATAAGGGTATTCCTTTTATTGGTTCAGATTGCAAACCATCATCACCTCATCCAATATAATTCTTTCCCATGTCTTTAATGGAGGATAGAGGTAGGAAAGGTAAAGATCCTAGTTTACTGGTGTCTTTATCTAGACATCTTGACTTTACATAGATACCTATAAAGGCTATTCATTAGTTATCCCTTACCTTCATTGTTTTATATCTTTCTGATGCCATCTTTAATCTGTTTCTCCTATATAATTCTTTAGTTACATGAAACATTCATTCATATGGAATTCATTTCTCAATGATTCTGAATATATGAAGAATGGAATACCAGAGTCTCTGAACAGTTCAATTTTTTCAGTCAGCCAACAGGCAAGGGAGGGACCTACTTCTGCCTGCCTTTTGCCTTTCCATTGCCATTTTGTTTATTGAAACTTTTCTTTTTCAGAGACTGGAATTGTACAACTTAGATATACAGAATAACTTAAAGAATATCAATGTGTACCTCTGTGTTGGGGAGGACCTTGGAATCAATATGAAAATTGTGTGATTTCCCAATGGCTGTCCAATTTGCACTCCTATTCCAGTTCATTTCTAGATCTAGTTTATTGTCCATCAGTTGTTTGTTCAAGATATGTGTATTGCCCAGCTAGATTGTCTATTCAATTGAGTAACATGGCTTGAATAATATTCTTTATATTCTTTATTCACTTGATTTTTACTCTTTGTTGACTATAAAGAAGCATTTTTTTTAGGACAGCACAATTCTGTCTTTTAAGACTTTTCTCCAACAAGGTGTCTCTAGTGGATGTCAAAATTACATAACATTTCTTTTACAATAAAAGTGCTCAACCATTCCAGGGAACAATTTGGAACTATGTCCAAGGGGTTATAAAAGTGTTCTCGACCCATTTACCCAGCAATGCCACAACTAGGTTTGTATCTCAAAGAGATCAAAGGAAAAAAAAGGACATATCTATACACAAATAATTGTAGCAGCTCTTTTTATGGTTGCAAAAAATTGGAAATTGGGGGGATGCCCAACTGAACAAGTTGTGGTATATGATAGTGATGAAATTAAATTGTGTTATAAAAAATGACAAGCAGGATGGTTTCAGAAAAACCTGGGAAAACTTATATGAATTGATGCAAAGTGAAGTAAGTAGAACCAGGAGAACATTGTATATAGTAAGAGCAATATTGTAACGATGATCAACTATGAAAGACTTAGCCACTCTGATCAGTACAAAGATCCAAAGCAATTCTAAAGAACTCATTGTGAATAATGCTATCCACCTGCAGACAGAGGTAATAAACTCTGAATGCAGATTGAAGTATATTTTTTCACTTTTTTCTTGTTTTATTTTTTTGTAACATGGCTAATATGGAAATATGATTTTTATAACTTCACATGTATAGTGGGCATCTTATTGCTTGCTTTCACAATGGGTGGGACATGGAGAGAGGGAATTTGGAACTCAAAATAAAAAAAATGTTAAAAAAGGAACAAAAGAAATAACTGACATTTGGGTTATTAAGTTCAAGAGGGTCCAAAAGATGCATACTCACCAGAGGTATTTGCCACCCATAAAGGAGGAGCTCCAGCATAAAGTACAAATGAAAGAGGAATTTCATATAATTGATGTGGTTCTTAAGATGCTACTGTTTGCAGATGACTTTATGCTGATTGCATCAAACCACAGAATACTGGCAAACCAACTGATATCCATCCACAATCATGTGAAAGAGTTTGGCCTAACCTTCCACAATGAAACTGAAACTTTAAATGCCTTAGCCATTTATATTATTCTTGAAATATGCACACTTCCTGCTTTTTAAAACAGAGTATACAGGTATTTTTTTTCTTAATTTTTCTTGGTAATTTACTATCATTACTATGACCATCAGTTATTTTATTCCATATTATGGTGATTTTTCCTACCTTTTTCATAACTAAATGATTTAATATTAAGCAAAACTCAAAGAGTTCAGTTCACAGGTCTAATTTTGGCTCAATTGTGTAGTTTTACATTCACTTGCAAAGATCCATCTGAGCCCTGCCCCTAAATTGGAATTTTAATAATAATAACTGACATTTATGCAGCACTTTTGGTTTGTAAATTATTTTATATAGATTTATCTCATTTGAACCTCATTACCCCTAAATATGACTATGGGTTATTCAGTCATTTCAGTCGTGTCTGTCTCTTTGTGACTCCATTTGGGGTCTTCTTGGCAAAGATACTGGAGTGGTTTGCCATTTCCTTCTCCAGTTTATTTTATACATGAGGAACTGAGGTAGACAGAATTAAGTGACATGCTCAGGGTAATACAGCTAGTAAATATCTGAGGCTGGATTTGAACTCTGAAAGACAGTCTCCCTCATTTCAGGTGCAACACTTTATCCACTCCACCACCTAACTGTCAATAACTATGGGTAAGTCACATAATTCTTCTGTGTCCCAGACAATTCTCTAAGATTTGTAAGCTATGTATTGCTTCAGTGGAGATAATTTCTACTGGAGGTAGAGTTCCCTATACCAGAGAAACTATAGAACTAAGTAAAAGTTCATATTCAAAGAAATGGACTCATATATTAAAGTAACTTCACCTTGTCCTCTTTACTCGAAACAAATGTTTTATCATAAAAAGTTCTGTAGTCAACTAAAATATTTTAAAGAGTAAGTCATGATTTGGGCAAACTTCATGTTACATTACCTTTCTATAAGTCACCTGGTTAACATAAATAACAAGAATTTTTATTCATGTGTTTTTATTTTAATTATACATATACATCACTGAATCTAAGAATTTGAATGAGTGACATGTCTTTTTATGTTGTCACAAGTCTTTCTTCCTTTTGAAATTAGTATTTGAGTTTTTCATTATGTTTCCTAGACTGAATCAACAGGCTCAACAAGACTGATAGATTTACTTTCCTCCCTCCAGTGTTTATTCAATTTTATTTAATGCTGTAGGGATATGAGTCAGAGGATTGGAGGTCATATAGAACACATGACATTATATTAAATGGAAGCTTAATTTAGCTTTCTTGTCCCAGATTTTATCACAGTGGGACAGATTTTTTTCAGAGAGGATTAACTATGATTGTATTAATCATTAAAATATTATTTGACATATCGAACCATCTTGATATGTAAACTTTTCATATTGAGGTGGTGAGGTGGGTAATAAAATGTCAAGTATTCATCGTTGAATGATTTCAGCATTGATTTGTGTGTTCTGGAGTTATACAGGGCTGGTAGTGAAGTGGAGAAAGTATTCAGTTCACTTGGCATTTTTAGAGTGGTGATGAATTTTAATTGCCTGGAATCAGTAGGTGAGCTGAAGACTCTAATTGTAATAATTAGATATTTGCTTGGAAATTGATGTTGACTACCCTCTTGACTGAGTGCTCTTACTAATGGCCTCTAAACAAAAGCCTAACTAGATTGATCAACTGTGATTGAAATGTGGGAAATTCAAATCTGGGGTCATAGTTCTACACTTGTGTAAATGACTTAATAGTATAGTCTAGGTAGACAGAGTAAATGATGTCATATTTCATAGTACTTTACCAGGATTTGGTACTCCTTCCTTTCCCTTTCTTCTTCAACTAAGTTACTGGACAGAATCTAATAGCATCTTCTTTATACATAGAAGATAGCCACAGAGACTGGACCTATGATTTAATTGGCATAGAGAATTCCTTTGTGAGGAAATTATTTACCCATTCTAGTTGCACTTTTACTGCAATCTACAACCTTAGAGATTTTCATAGAATAGTGAGAGGTTCACTGACTTGCCCAGGGTCACAGTCAGTATGTGTCAGAGTCAGATGTTGAACACAGGTTTACTTGCCTCCAAGGCCAACTCTCTGTCCACTATGCCCCCTCTTTATGCTATTTTCAATCTCAAGTGGAACTGTTGTCCAGCATTGGCAGGATGGGTAATTGCCGTAAGACTCTGAGTCATTATTTTACCTCTCGGGGAGGTAAAATCTTCCCCGTCTTGGAGTTTTTCTGAAATATCTCTGGTCCCAGCTTCAGTGCAATGCCTGGGGTTTCTCCCCAGTCTATTAGAAGATGCCTAATATTCTTTTTGTTCTCTATACCTATAATGGGACCTTGATGCATTCTTATCAGGTTAGTAAATGAATGAATGAATACATGTATCTTATTACTTGCATGAACTTGGGTCAGCCACTTAATGATGTGGGCCTTGGTTTTTTCATCTGTAGAATGAGAGGGATGTACTTGATGATTCTGAGGTCCCTTCTATCTGTAGATCTAAAGAGATTGATGTGTATGCATAAGGATCTTATAAACCAGCTAAGACGTTAAGGAGACACATGTAGAAGATAGAAGCAAGGGAAGATAAAGGGAGACAGACAAAATGTGGCATCATCCTATCAAAAACAATGTCAGAAATAATAACATTCAGCAAGGATTGAGTTAAGTTATCTGAGCTAACAAAGCCCAGTGCAACAGGGCTGAAACAAAGGGAAAAGAAGAGGATCAAGAGATGAACGGGAACACTTTTTAGGGTGTATAGATTAATGATAATGGAAGATAGAATGTCTAGTTCAATATTCATTTTGTTTCCATTTTCTCTGCCAAAGAGAATGATCTTTGGACTGCAAAAAGCAGAATAAATATGACTAATATGGAATTAAAACCCAATATATAGAGAGATATATTAATAAATAATCAAGGGGGCTTTAATGAATTCATGTCACCAGTCCCAAATGAACTACGTTCCAGGTTATGAAAGAACTGGTAGATGGAGTGACAGCCATTGAAAAATCACAGAAAATAGGAAAGGTTCAGCGAGACTAGAGAAGAGTAAATGCTATCCCTATTTTATTTGTTAATCAAAGAGGGTGCTAACCATGGACAAGTGAATGTGACTTTAATTCCTGGTTAATTTTAGTATATGGTATGAAAGAATTCATTAGATTACGTCTGCCACAGGAAGTTGTCTCAGAGACTGAAAGACAGTATGAGAGAAGTAGTATATGTGGTTGCTTGCCTGAAGAGTTTACAATCATAGTGTGGGACTAAAGCTCAATTCATGAAACACTTAGAGCAAGAGTCCTTAATCTGGGGTCTGAAGGAAGGAAACAAGCATTTATTAAGTGCCTACTATGTGCCAAGTACTGTGCTAAATAAACACTTTACAAATATGATCTCATCTGGTCTTTCTAACAATCCTGGGAGGTAAACTATATTATTATCATCCCCATCTTATGGTTGAGAAAATTGAGGCAAACAGAGGTAAAATGATTTGTCCAGGGTCACAGTAAGTGTCTGAGGCAAGATTTGAATTGAGATTTTCCTGACTCCAGTCCCACTGCTGATCTTTCTCCGAAGTCCTATACCAGACCTGCACAACTTGACAGGGACCAAAATTAAAATAGTCTGAACATCTTTAGGCTGCAGATAGTTTTTAGCAGTTCTTTTTCCAAGTAAAGGTATAATTAATGGTTAATTTGTTTTAAAAAGGGAGATTTCAAGTAATATAAATTACACGTATTACTCAAGATTTTTATTTATCATGAAATCATGTTAATGTTAAAAAATTACTTTGTAAAGCAGTGTAAGTTTCAATACATTTTCAGGTTTTCTTACTGTTTACATTTAGTAACAAATGAAAACACAGTGAAAAGATACGACTCTCCTCTCAGACTAGAGACAGACTGAGGATGGTTGGTTGCCACGAGTCATGTGACAATCAGCACAAGTGAGTAGCAGCGACTCACCCACCAAGTTACATGATGGGCACAATAATGACTAGTGGAAGGTGGATTAAGTGGGTCATAGACACAGCACTTGCTACATCTTTACTTTCTTTCACATCTTCTACATTTTTTGTGGGCTGCCCTAAATCCTGTGGCAGGTCATATGTCGTGCAGGCCTATCCTATACGCTTAATTTCTCTACTACTCATTTTGTTGCTTAACTGTATTAAGTTACAAAATTTTATGTGGATATGTTTGTAAATATTTTTCGACTAGCGGTTTTAGTGCATCGAGGGAAGGGACTATGCTTTATGTCTTTTATTTTTCTTTTCTCCCGAAGTCTTGAGCACATAGTAGTGGTACAGTAACAAAGCATCATTTAAATGTTTGGATGCTTTCATAGCTGAAGTGACAGTTTTGTTGGAACACAGTTATTTTTCCCCACCTTTGGAAAGTTGTGAAGTATTTCCAGGTAATACTTATCCGTAACAGTTAGTAAATCATTAATATTCAGTCAGTTTATAGATCCTGAGGATGAAATAAAGGAAACAAAACTATTGTCCCTTGCCTGAAAAGATTACAGTGTGATGGGGGAGGCGAAGTTTGCATTCATGGAACCAGAGCAAGGGTTCTAAACTTGGGGAGCCCAAGGTCAGTGGGGAGATTTCAGGGAGTCCTTAAACTTGGGTGAGAAAAAAATAACATCCTTATTTTCACTACCCTTTAACTGGAATTTAGCATTTCCTCCAATTATGAAAAGGCAATAAAGTGTAGTAGCATTATTTATACTTAAGACTTTCTCATCAATAGAAACCAAATATATTTTTACATTATATTACAGTTGCATTTATACTCATCACTACTTTGTACTGTAGATATTAAATCTGCCACAATATTACATATGATAGCAATCTTCCTTTTTATAAAATGTATTACTACAAAATTAGTTTCCTTTGCAATTCTATGTATTTTATTTTGTGCACATAAAATTACTTTTCGGAGAAGAAGGTTATTGGTTTCATCAGACCACAACACAGATCCTAAATTAGAGGAATATCCAAGATTTTGTATTTGACCTCTTAAGCGACAGGACTAGCATTAACCTGTGAATAAGGCCAACCAACAAGGCCGGGGAAACAACTCTTTCTTGGAAAGTAGGCAAAGTACAATTTATGATCACATACAAAGGATAGGTCATTCCTGATCGAGCTAGAATTCATTGGTATACCACACCTGAAGGGTAAACCTGGAAATGGAGTTGCTAATAATACTAAAACCTGCTATTCAGTATTGGAGTCTGTCATTGTGAAGACCCTACAAAAGGCAGTCAGTGAGTTTGGGCAGAATGAGCATTTATCCCACAGGACTTGATAAACTAAAGAATTTCAAGAATTTCCTTGGACACCATTCTTTTATGGTATTGGTAAGTTAGCCTCAGCCCCTAATTGATCTTTTGGTAGGTGGGACTGAGCATAAGACATTTATGAAATCAGGTACTAAATTCTGTAATTATTAGAAAGCTTTCAGTCAAAAAACAAAACAAAATAAAACAAACAACCCCCACAGATATTTGTGGATCAAAAGTTTTCCTAGTCTTGCTGATACCAGAATAATTAAAATATCATTGGGTTGTATACATGCTAATGTATCATTGATTCATTCAGCAAACATTCATTGAACTACCATCTGCAAAGCCTTATGCTAGTCACTCAGTAAGATGCAGAGACTTTAAAAACAATTCATCTGTAAGTGGCATATGCTAATGTTTAACAGTAAGCCATGGAAATATGAATATGACTTCCATGCTGTGAGGGTGGTCATGGGTAAGGGGCTTGGAACTTTTAGAGGAACTATGGAATCATAAATAATAATAAGGGAAAGTCATAGAATATTTCTTAGACATTTAGTTAAGAACATGTGCTGGGAAAAGGGAGTTTTGTCTAGTTATGGATGTCACTGACTTGGGACTTCAGTGGCTTTAAGGAGAGAAGTTTCCTTGAAGAAGTTATGAATAAAGACCTTAGGATCTAGACAGAAAAGATCTGCTTCTTCAGGGACTAGTCAAGCTGAGAACAAAAAAAAACCCTCAAAACAACTCAAATCTTATATGGACATAGAGGATGGCAGTAAGGGGGTGGGGAATTGGTAATAATTGAAAGGAGCTGATCTATTGTGTGGACATATTCCTAGATTAAATAACATGAAACCATTTATCTACAATTTCTGAAATTTCTATGGAATTTTGCCTTTAGTTTACCTTGCATTGCTTTAAAATATTTTGTGTGCTATACTATAGTGGATGATGTAAGGACAGTCACTGCAAAAAAAAAAAAAATTAAGGTGAAAGGTTATGAGTAGAAATCTTTACATTTACTCTGGATGGTGGCAGCAGAATATTATCCCCAAACCTCCTGTTTCATCAAAGTAATACAGATTGCCAATGCAATAGGAATTTAGAAAAGGAAGAAATCAATAACTGGAAGGGACTTGATGGAGGAGATAGGATGTGAATTGGGTTTCAAGGGAAGCATGTGATTTGGATAGATGGGCATAGTGGACAGTGTTACAGGAGGAGAAAACAGAATGAAAAAAGACAAGAAATATAGAATAAAGAGAGCTGATCTGAGAGACAGTAGACTGGAATGGAGACTTAGCATAGTAGGTAAGGTGGTGTTAGACCACTGGTAAGACTACTTAGCTAACATTCATATACATTACATTATAGAGCTTTGCGATTGGAATCCAGAACACTGGGTTTTATTGGCAGGATGCATTGGGCCTAAGATATTTTTCTTTTTGATCTGTTTATAAAGAAATGGACAGAGAATAAGACAAGGCTTATTTTGTTTCGATCATAGGGATGAGTGGAAACAGCTATCATTTCTTCAGGCCAAGTGAGCTAATATATTTTTAAAAACTAATACCAAAACAGGAGCTGGAGATTTCCTAAAACCTATGGATTATGCTTTAGAACAAGATGCCAAACAATCACAGAGTGGAGAGATGAAAACATAGAGGACATTTGTTGTTTATTCATTCAACAAATATTAATTAATGATTTGCATAATTTATACAGGGCATCATGCTATAATCAAGGCTCTGTGGTTTGTGACTGATGAGCCAAATACTGAAAATGAACCTGAAAAATTGTCTGAAAGTGAAGATGAGGAACCCTGAGCTTTATTTTGCTATTGTTTCCCAAAATGAACCTTTCCAAAGAATGTTGCTTTTCAAAAAATTAAGTACTGCTCACATTGTGGCTATGAAAAGGCATGCTTTTTAATGTGCCTGTAACAGTAAATTCCCTTGAGAGGAGACACTGCTTTCCAAGACCTCAGGCAGGGTTTCTAAATAATTTAAAAGGGAAACCCAGCTGCATGGTCTCCCTTCAGCAGCAGCAGCAGCGGCAGCAGCAGCAGCAGGTCTCAGACTTCCTAGCTCATTAGGCCTGTAAGTCACAGCATCTTTCATGACTCTTGATTGAAAGTTAACAGTGCCAGGCAACTGCTGTGTGAGGGTCAGACTCTTTCTTCATCAATATTAATAGAAGGCACCTTCCACAGAATGATTAAACTGAGCAGGCCTGTGGAAGTAATGATTGATTAGGAGGTTGAAAGATTCCTCAGAGAAGAGAATGCAACTGGGTGCCAAGGTGAGATGTAGCTAAAAGGCTGGTAAATAGGAAAAGTTGATGGAAGCATCCATCAACTCTGGTACACAACTGCAATATGGAACAGCTGGTCTTCAAGCTGTGGGAAGTACTTTAGATAAAAGGGACACTAGGCATCATTGTTGAATTGAGGCCAGAAGTGTGTTTGGTGCCAGTGGGGTGGGGGAGGGATAGTAAGGTTCACTAAGTATAGTTGAAAATTTGGCTGCGGTGATGCTTGGTATAATTTGGAAGGCTATGGCCTGTAGCCATCTGGTTGAGGGTGTGGAAGCTGCTCCCTCCTCATGCAGTTTTCCCTGTTGCCAAGGCCATGATTTTTTTCTTCTTTTCCCAAACTGGAACGTTATGGAGGCCCTGTGGGGTTAGAGAGGGGGCCCTTTCAGTCTGGCAGGAAAGATGGAGAAAAAGTTTTAAAGTATACAATAATAAAAGATGACCTGTAAATGACTATAAACTTTAAGTAAAAAGACTAGCTAAACTTCTCTAACTTTTAGAATAATATCAAGGTTCTTGATCAGGATCTGATTAGAGTCAAAAATAAACATACTTCAGACACTTTTGTATATGTATTTGTTAAAATAAAGCACCTGGACATTTGAGTGGTAGATATGGGAATAATCTAATAGAGACTCATTATCTGAGGAAACTTTGAAATAATAAAAGCTAGAGAAGAAAACAGAACTATTTAAATACTCTTTTTGAAATGGTGCCTACAAAATAGTTTTTAGGGATGGAGATTTTAATACATTTTATCACAGCCTTGCAACACATCATGTTACTGAAACCTCACAAACCCCGCTATGTTATTTTTGGATTTGGAGAGCTTCCCTCTGAATCAGGGGGACCTGAGTTCGAGTCATCATTCTCACTCTACTGACTGTGAGTGGACCAAGACTTCTTGGTCCAATAGACAGTTCTATAACACTGTAAGTTGTAGAGAGCTGCTGATTTCCATTGGTAGAATGGGTTTCCTGACTATGAACTCCCTCTACCCTGAAAGCACAAGTCCAGACAAAAACAAGAAACACACACAAGCCTTTGAATCCACTGGTGTTTTTCAGTTGATCTTGTATACACTTTATTTATTTTGGGACTGATTTTCTTTGGAAAAGTATCTGCAAATAGCAATTAAGCCTTTTTAAACTCTTGTGATTCTCATCTCAGCTGTCAATCCCACTGTTTAGTCAGGTCCTCAGAGTATGTAATAGCTATCTCTCTTCTCAGGGTCCTAGGGCCACCCGTGAGGGGTTAGAATATCTTCTTTAAAAAAAAATAATCAGAAATTAACCATTAAAAAAGAGAACATTTCCAAATACATAATAGAGCACAAAATAGGATTATATATAAAAGCATAAATCTCTATTCAGTATAACTTGGTTTTTTTTTAAAAAAATTCAATCTGTTACTTTTAAAACTGTCCCACTGTTATCTGTGCTTGCTTCTAAACTATTGTCCATATCCTTCTATGCAGTTTTAAAATGTTTCAATAGATTTTTCTTTTTTCACTTATTCATTAATTCTTCCTTCCTTCCTTCCTTTCTTCTTCCTTCCTTTTTCCTTCCTTCCTTCCTTCCTTCCTTCCTTCCTTCCTTCCTTCCTTCCTTCCTTCCTTCCTTTCTCACCATCATGACCCATTTCCCTCTACCATATCCAATGAATAACAGAAAAAAAATAACTCCACTAACAAATAATCCTAGTCAAGGAAGAACAAATCATGCAGCATGTATGTCTAACAATCTATCTCTTCTTCTTCAAACTGAGTCCATCACCTCTATCATTAGGAAACAGCTAGCATGCCTTATCATACGTCCCCTGGAGAGGTAGCTAGTCATTGCCTCGATCAGAGTTATTAGTCTTTAAAATTTGTTTTTCTTCATAATGCTGTTGTCATCGTATGAACTGTTCTGCTGGTTCAGCTCACTTCACTCAACCAATTCCTACTTCCTAGGATTCTTTGAAATTGTTTCTTAATGGCATAATAATTCACACGCCACAATTCATTCTTGGGGTATCTTCTAATGCTACTAGTTCAAGCCAGTATTGTATTCCCTATATCAATCAACAGTTATACTTAGTATCTCCCCTATATCATTAGATGACCTAGTAATTGGCACCTCATTCTTAATTTAGCCAGTTATCTCAGTATCATCAATAAGCAATTAACATCAATTAGTTTTTACAAAGGGATAATTAATGAAAAGATATGGCAGGAGCAGAAGTAATTAAACATTTCCCCAAAACTAGAAGGCATACTCTTCCTTCTGTTACCTTTGTCCTTGTGGAGAGTGGGTTCAAATTTAAAGCAGTTGCTACAATGCAAATTTACTTCCAGATGTAGCAGAACTGCTGGACCAGACCACTTCCTTGCTGCAGTAGGCCATGACATCTCAGCATCCAGATCAGGTCTCTTCTGGGTTTGGTCCTGTAAGGCCCCACTTGTGCCTCACCAGGCTTGGGGCCTGACAAACTCTGGTGGCTCTCACAGTTTTTCAGTGCTCACAGGTTGTTGCCATCTTCAGTACTCTTTCACTTAAGAACAGTAAAGAAGAAGCACAAAGAAGCAAAAAATAGAGACACCAGATATTCACAACCCAACCCCTCGTGGGCCTGGATGGGTAAAATACACTGGCTAGCACCAGCTACTTCTCTCCCCATCTGTGATCTTACAACTTTCCTTGCTTTGAATACTACTAGGAAAGAAGGAGATTGAATCAGATAGCTCTTGCCTTTTGGTACAGATTCAGTTCCATCTCACCAACCTGAAGGTTTTTTCTTCACTGCACAGTAAATAAGTTAAGAGAATACCTACTCATGCTCTGTTGAAGTGGAGAGCAACACCCCTCAAATCTGTTTCGTGAGGACTTTCTGCAAGCAGGCTCACCAAGCCTCCCCCATATATATTGGCAGAAGGCAGAGCAAACTGTTTATGTTCTGAGGATGGGGCTCCCATTGTTCAGCCCCTGTTACCAAAACTCATTTCCCTATGTTTGGTTACATTGTAGATATTTCTCCTAGTAGTCTTGAAGACAGGGGTAGTATCTTAACTAAACTTTTGCTTTTAACACAATGCCTCGTTGACATGACTTGAGGAGGTGACAAGTGCTGGAGTTGGGGGGGAGATGAATAGGAATTAGACTTATGCTTTTAGCTTGACACAGGAAGAAGTCAAGTTTCACTAAAAGCAGGGGGGTGGAGGATATGTGAAGATTTGCTCATGATTGAAAAGAGAGTACAATGAAAGTGTAAAATGAAAATAGGGCACAGGAGAAAGAGAGAAAGAAAGAGAGAAACAGAGACAGAAACAGAGACAAAGAAAGACAGGAGAAAGAGAGAGAGAGAGAGAGAGAGAGAGAGAGAGAGAGAGAGAGAGAGAGAGAGAGAGAGAGGTGTTCTAGTTCTTTTTTCCCCCCAACATTCTTTCCCAGCCTTTCATTTTTATATCTGTAAACCCAACACTTCACACGGTGCTTGGCACAGATTAGGAACTTGTTGATGGACTGATTTCTACATTTCTCTCCCTTGTCCCTCTGTGTTATCTACTCCTTTCACTTTGCTTTTTTTTAAAGTCTCTTTCTTTATGTTATCTCACCCTGTTGATAAATTTCCAGGATGCTACCCTCAGGAAGCCCATACAATCTTAGATTAAGCTACATTTATCCAGTTAACACCTCTGAGAGCTGTTTTTAGTTAAAATGAATTGTTCTGAAAATAGTCTGGTTTGAAAAGTGGCATGCAGTACAATTATTTGAGAGGGAGAAATTTCAAGGTCCAACCAGAGAACTAGAAGGCAGAGACTTGACTGAGTCAATCTAGTCTCTTTTAAGTTCAAATAACCAAGTTTCCTGATTTGAACCAAAAGAATGCAATTAAGTTGTCAAGCATTTCAGCAAGGTAGGCCTGCCTGCCTATGGTGGAAAGGGAACTGTATTTCAAGTCAGATGACCTGCATTTAAGTCCTAGCTCTAGTACTTATTAATTATGTGACCTTAAGAAAATAACTTATCCACTCCAGGCCTCAGTTTTCTCATCTGAAAATGAAGGGGCCTTCCATCTCTACAACTATGATCCTATGACTGATTGAGAGACAGACTAAAAGGATGAAATCATTAGGAAAAGGTCTGAAGAAAAGGATGAAAGTTGGAATATTGAGGTCTCACATAGTGAGAAGATTTGTAGATTCTGCACTAGATATAGACGAACAGATTTGATGAATAAAAAAAACTGCCTTTATAGAGTAACAGTACAGGGTTTAGGGGAGAAAAAAATCTACTGAGAACATGATCTCCTTTATACTTCAGTACAGTGTGATAACACTTGGGAACGCTTCTGTTTACAAGTATGAGTATTTGAAATGAGCAAAAACAGGAGTTGGTTTGTTTGGGGCAAGTACTGCTGTGTTCTCCCTGAAAAACTACTGACTTTGATCCCTAGAACAAATTGGGAGGTTGTCAGTTTGTCTTTGTCACTTTCAACATTTCATTCTACATCTTTTTTCATATTTGATGGTTACTTTTTCTCATACTGGATCCAGTTCCCTCATAATTATTCCCTTTCCACCTAACAAAACTTGTTTCTAAGTATGAGATTGAAACTTATTCACATTAAATTGTGAAAAAACAAAAACCTGACAATGGTCTATGCTGCTGCCATTTTAATTTATAGTTGAAGTTTGTTGCCAAAGTGAGAAGTCTCTTGCCATAGAGTTTCAGGCACCAGCTCTTAGTAGAGGAGTATCTATATGGTTAGTGGGACTTTCCTGGTACAATGTAATCCTAACAAATAGACAATTGCTCCTTCCCGTGATATGTAATACAGGCCTAACTGATCACTGCCCCTTGTCCTCATGTCTTAGGCAATTACCTGGAACCAAGAGGTGGAGATGGATTCTACTAACTTCCTGAGATATTTTTGCATCGCCGTAGAATCACAGAATAATAGAATTTAAAATATGAATCTCAGGGCCCATTTAGTCAACCCATACCTGAACAAGAGTCCCAAACATGTGGTTATCAGATTTTTTTTTTTTTTGGAAGATTCCCCTCACCCAGTACTGGGAATCTACTTCCTCCCAAGGCAGCTCATTCCACTTTTGCATTTTTTTCAGACAAAATGTGATCTAGTCATATCTCCTTTATCTTGTACTTGTGAAATGAAATTTTTTTATCCCAAGTGTAAGATTATTATTATTATTAAATATCAGCTTATTTATATTCAGCTCAACTTTTAATTCATTTCAACAAGCATCTTCAATTCAATTAAGTACCTAAAATGTATAAATTACTTCAGAGTGCTAGATATTGAGGATATAAAGACAAAGGGTAATATGAAAATGAAGAAAACATTAACAACTAGGAAAGATTATCTTCAAGGCTAAGGGTATTTCCTATGGGAAACCTTTCCAGTGTTTGAGCTCTTTTCATTTTCAGAATACCTGAGTTTAACTTAGATATGTAAATATTATTGTCATAGAATATATTCTTGAGTGCAAGAAATTTATTTTTCTTTTGTCTGTTATTCTTTTCCAGTTACCAGAACATAGTAATGGCAAGCATATTACTATCTTTTTGCTGCATTCCACTGGTTCCTCCACATTCTATGCCTCCATTTTTACTTAATTTATTTACCAAAAGAGCTGGTCCCTTTGAAAGCATTTTATTTCTCATATCATCAACTGGAAAAAAAAGTCCCTGCCCTCAAGGAGTTTAATTATAACCTAGTCTGGGAGTGAAACTAATATATGTAAAGCAATCAAGACCTAATACATGATGGCATACAATCAGGTGCTAAATGATGTCAAACAATCAATTTAGAGAATGGAGAATTCTCTGGGTGGGGGTCAGAGTAGTCAGTGAATACTTTCTACTTCATAGGTAGAAGAAAGCAGCCTGGGAAAGTGATATGAATAAATGCACAGAGGTTGGAATTGGCACAGTGTGTGTAAGAAGTCTTGATTTATTCTTACCTTATTAAGGAAGTAGATGTTTTTTACTTAAACTACTCTGAAGTATATTGGATTAGAGTGTTGGATGCCCTGCCTATAACAGAGAGAATATATAATATATAATAATATCGAATATATAATAAAATAATATATTTATAATATAAAATAATAAAAATGAGAAATATGCTAGCAAGTTAGAATAAACACAGATTCTTTTAATTTTTTCTTGAATAATATTTTATTTTTCCCCAATTGCATGTAGAAACAATTTTTAACATTTGCTCTTTTAAATTTTTGACTTCCAAATTCTCTCCCTCTCTCCTTCCCTTCTCCCTGAAATGCTAAGCAATTTGATATAGGTTATATATGTATAATCATGTAAACCATATCTCCATATTAGTCATGTTGTTGAAGAAAACATAGACCAAGTAAACCACCATAAAAAATAAAGTGAAAAATACTTGATCTGCATCCAGAATTCCCCAGTTGTCTCTCCGGAGATGGATAGCATTTTTCATCATGAGATGGACACAAAAAGTTAGGCAGCAGAATCTGGAGTTGGTATAAAAGCCAGTGGGGAACCACTAGAGGTTCTGGAACAGGTTAGTTATTTGCTAAAAATAAAAGAAAGTGAGACTTTGGGATGATTAGACTGGCCATAGTGTGTAGAGTGTGTTAGAGAGGAGAAAGAGAAGGCAGGGAGAGATCAGGAAGCTATTGAAAGAATTTAGGCAAGAGGTGATTAAGACATGGACTAAAGTGATGGCAGCATGAATGGAAAGGAGAGGCAAGAGATATTTGAGAAAGTATGATGACATGATGACAGAATGACTGTAGGGGGTGGAAGATCAGCTAGGATAATGGTAATGTTATTGCCAGAGACAAAGAAATGGGGGAGGGTAACTGGATATAGCATAGA
The DNA here is from genome assembly GCF_028583685.1 of Petaurus breviceps papuanus. NCBI lineage: Eukaryota > Metazoa > Chordata > Mammalia > Diprotodontia > Petauridae > Petaurus > Petaurus breviceps. Next base: position 10,491,830 of record NW_027187348.1, on the reverse strand, counting down.
GGATGCTGAGTTTCTTTTAGGACTTGTTTGGTGGGCAATCTTTTGGGTCTTCTGGCCTTTGCTTTACTATCCATTTCCCATTTTCTTTAGAGACTTTTCTCTATTACAGTGGAGTAATTACAGGATTTCATGGGTTTTTTTTTCTGTTTTTCTTTTTTCCCCCTTTGGGAAAGGGCTAGAGGGTCAATTCAGAGGAAAAAGAACTGTGTGTGGCCCTGCAGGGATCTCCCTTTGGCCTTTTGCTGAGCCTGGAACAGACTTCCCTGACCTTGGTTTATTCTCACTACCATTTGGGCAGGCCCTGCAATAGAGTGGATTACAGTGCTGGCTTGCCCAAGCATCTTCCTCTGCCAGATATGCAGCAGCTTTTCACAGAGGGGAGCTAAGATGAGCTTGCTTGTGACTCTTGCCAGGCTTGCTTTTTGCCAGAGAAGCACTGTGGGAGGGGATACATTTTAACATCCAAATGACTTACATAAGAACCTGGTCCAGATTTCAGATCAGGTTCAGACTTATTATGCCAAATGACAGATCCTTGAAGTTTAGACTCTCTAGTGAAAGAGGT
>NW_027187348.1:10452935-10490865 GCF_028583685.1 Petaurus breviceps papuanus | reverse complement strand
TTCCTGTTTTTTAGACTGTTGAGGGGCTTGAGGCTAAAAGATGCACATAACCAATTGATTTAACCTTTTTAACCCTTCACATTCACAGACCTCAAGGACTACTGGCTAAAACATTTCTGTATGTATGTGAGAGATCTTTTCCAGATGTGTCCTGAAGTTGCTGAAGTCATTGATTCTGAATCTTAAATAATCCCTAATTTTAGGGCAAACTTCCTAATATCCACATCCTTGAATTATCTGTATGTTAAATACATTAATTTGTCTTCCAAGTTGCATCTAACTTTCTATTATTTGTATGAATGCTGAGCTAGCATAGGATTGGATCAGGAATACTATAATAAAAATTTATGTAGCATTTTACAATTATAAAATGTTCTCACATATTATGGCAACTACCATTTCAGGTAGATTACTATTACTATTGCTATTAATGCTACTACTATTAATGAATAACAGAATTAATTAAATTAATTATTAAGTGATACAATTAATAATATTATTGATACTAAGGGGCGGCCAGGTGGCTCAACGAGTAAGAGCACCAGCCCCAGTGTTGGGATGACCTGGGGATCAAATCTGGGCTCAGATACTTAGCACCACACCCAGAAATAACTGTTATTTAATAACCATGTTACCTTAAACAAGTTACTTAACCCCAATTGCTTTAAAATATATTATCGATAATACTAATAATCATAAGTAATAATGTTATTATTATTTTACAGATGAGAAAACTAAGGTTTATAGAAACCAAATGATGCCAAGGTCAATAGCTAATAAGTGGCAGTTTCAGGACTCAGGCCTTTTGACTTTAAGACCAGTGCTCTTTGTTTCAGGAAATCAAGACACTGATAAGTTAAGTGACTTTACCAGGATCACACAGTTAAAATTGTTTTGGGGGAGAGGAGTAGGAACCTGTGACTTCATCAATATGGAGAGCTCTCTGGTGTCTAAATTCTCTATAATGAAACAGACTGGGAACCCTTCTGCAACTTAGTCTAAGATAATGCCTTTCATATGGAAAGATTAAATGACTTGTCCAGTTATATCTGTATTATCACAAAAAATAACATAATTGGAAGATAAAAGGGTTAATGTTTGTATCCATGATTTAATTTCCATTTAAGTTCATCATAACTCCCTTTATACCTTAGTAGATAGTTTCATGAGTTGTAGGTTAAAATAACAAAAACATTCACCATATGGAGACAAACTCTTTGGTGATGAACCACTCTGAATTTAGCCAGACCGGTCATTTTGTGTCACTTCTATGTCTCTCATACAATTTCTCAATGAATTCATGCTTGAAATCTTTCCAAAGTGGCAGAGTTTGTGCTATTTGACATAATCTTTGAGAATCCAAGTTCACCTCCATGTTCTGATTGAGGGAGAAAGTTAATAGTAATAATGGACATTTATAGAACACCAGAATTTTTATAAAACTTTATTTTCATTATCTCATTTGAGCCTTGTAATCATTGTGTGAGGTAGGTATCACCTCTATTTTATAGATGAGGAAACTAATACTTGTCCGATGCTAAATAGCTGGTAAATGTTGGAGATGAAATTTGAGCCCAGCCCTCCCTGATGTTGTGAACAGAGCTCTATACTGTCTACCACATTGCTTCTTAGAGTTTTTAATGGAGATTCTTAACATAACCCAAAATAATCCAGTCAAAGTCAGAGACCATAGACATCGAGCTTGAGGAGCTAGAAGGACTAGGTCATGTAGTCAAACACACTCATTTTACAGCTGAGGAAACTGAGGTCTAGTGAAGTTATGCAATTTGTCCAATGTCAAAGAGAGAGTTAAGGAGGAGAGTCAGGATTTGAAGTCAGATCCTGACTACAAGTTTAGTGCTCTAAATACTGCACTGTGTTATAAAGAAGCATAATGTCCTTCTTTGAAGACTTAGTCTTAGGGCCAGCTTTACCTTTTTTCATAGGATCCAGAATTGGAAGAGAGCTTGGAGACCTCCTCATTTCACAGCTGAGGAATCTGAGACCCAGCAAGAGCAAGGATTTTGTCAAAGGTCATTCATGTATCATATCTGGAATGAAACCAGGTTCTTTAAATATAAAGCTAGTGTTCTTCCCACAATATCATACTGCCTCTCCTTTTATTCCCTTTCTAATAAATGGTGAAAGCTGGGCATGTTCCAGTGAAATTATATTTCACTGATGATGAGAACACTGAAGCCAAGTCCTATTTCATCATTGCTGGTGCACGGTCCTGCAAACACAGTGGGACTTAACATCTTGGCAGCCTTTAGCTTATGAAGGCTTTCCAGCCAGCCTCCAAGGATATGGCAAAAAGTCAAATGGGATGGGGACGTTCCAAGTGGAAAATGGAATAATTTGCTTCAGATGGAAAGGGGCTGTTGAAATTTCAGTCTCTCCTTGGCCTAGGATCACAATGGAACTATGATGCATCCATTTAAAATTGGAAATAGGAAACATTCAAAGCAATAAGATAGCTTTTAAAATTTAAAACAATAAAGGGGTATTTGTCTAGACTGTCTGATGTTTATCTTTTTAATAATTATGGATTACATTTAACGGTTTAATTAAAATAAATCTAAAAGAAACATCTAATGACCATATATATATATATATATATATATATATATATATATTTTTAAGGTAGTCTTCTGGTGAAATTTTATTCTGCCCTTTCCACATGAGGTTCTGTGTATTTTGTGCTCCTTAGCTACTATTAGTTAATAAAATAACTTTGTCGGGCTTTAGGGGAAAATAGAGCTTTGTAGTTTTTCATGGACATTAAAAAGGGAAGTTTTTCTGGTTCTTGGGTTTCTTTGGGGGTTGTTCCGTTACCTTGAATGCCTAGCATAAGCCTTAGATAATTTGTTCCTTATTCCACTGCATTCTGTCTCTCATCCTGAACAATTGGGAAGTTGCTGGTTCTTACCTAAATAACCTATAGAGTTTGGCCGTTGTGTGTGTTGGGATTTTTCTCATTTAGACTTTCAGTACTATATTCAGTAGTAAGTTTGGTTGTTATAAGGTAGTTTATCATCCAAAAGTTGCTATTTGGTTAGTCATCCTTTTGTTTGCCTTACTCCACTTTTGATGCTTACCTTGACTATACAAGCATATTTTTGGTAGTTATGTTAAGTTTGATGAGTGAAGGGTGTTAAAATCTTTAACTTTCAGGGACTTCAAAAATTAAGGGAATTCTTTGGTATTGCTATATCAACTGACTTCTCTAGCCAATATAGGGGAGAGAGAGTACCAATAATGTAGCTTTATTGACTGACTGATTGTTGATTAGCCTGCTACAATATGTTTTGTAAGCATCAGCATCTTCTTCAGATCACCAACTCTTATCCCTGCTGTCTAAACCTTAGCAACAATATAAAAAAAAATAGAGCTCTGCTTCCATCAGTCATCCTCTTCCTTCAAGATTTTGTCCCCTTCCTCCCCCTTCTTGCACTTGATAATATGTTAATAAAAATAGTTTCACACTTGAAGATGCAACACACTTCTAGCTCTTATGTGAATCTGCACCTGGCATATGTGAGTACTGGTTTTAAAAAAAACCCAACAAACAAAATACAATATCTCAGGGGATTTTATCTTTCCTTTTCAATTATGTTCTTAATCACACCTACCAAGTAGCAAAATTAAACTTGTGAATCATTCTAACAACCTGCTTTTCTTAATGAGCAAAAGATGCTTCATTTATTCATTCATTTATTTATTTATTTTCACAGTTAAAAAATCTTGAGGTTTCTCACAAAGAGCTACTATTTTTTATCTAAATTAAAAGCCTTGATTAAATTGTAATTCCCTAATACATAAAAATATATCCCTATGATTGGAGAAGGCATAATTTTATTTAAAAAATCCACACAAATGCATGTTCATGTACACGCCTATACACACAATATCGCTAGAATCATAATAAAAATTTGTACTTCAGTACTTCAAAGATTTGGTATTTTCTTAGTATATGTATTCCCTCTCTGATGTGAAATACAAATCCCTCTCTGATTTAGTAGGTGGTTTTCCAGAGTTATAGCCAAAATATTCTTTGCCTTAGGACCAACTTGGTGATGTCTTTCTGAACTTGACATAACTGATCCTTTAACAACATAATCTGTTGCTGGCCTCATACATCGTTAAAAGATGCATTAACAAATTGAAATCATTATTTATTTATTTGCAAACATAGTATAGCAGCTTCTCTGGGCTACTCTTTCAACTTACATTATCAACTGATTAATTGGTCCTCAAAGGGGCAACTGTTCCCAGGATTCAGGGTATACTCTGTAGCACCACTTTTCTAAAAGTACAGATCACAAGCTTCCACCGGTGTTTTTGCCCTTAATAGTTAGCTAGTAGACTCAAGCAGTTTTTTTAGCAAAGATGTCTATTTAAATCTCTCACCCTCAATATAAACTTGGGTTATACTTTCCCACAAATAGCTACTCTGTGGGGAAAGGGAATACAAAGTTTAGTGAGGCACATATGTAGTGAACAGATGAGGACCAGACAACTTACAGTTCTAGAACTGCAGAACTTTGATGTCCTTTCTTTTTAGAATTCTCACAGAGAAAGCCTGTGCTGTATGGCTTTCTGGGTAGGGTTTGTTCCTCACAGGTAAAGTCATTCCTGCTGGATGATTCATTCTCCCTGACTCCCAGGACTTAACTTCTTGTAAAGTAGCTATAGCTTATCCTACCTTTAGCTTAAACTGTAGTCCTGGGTGGGTTACCACTTAGCCTAGGACAAAGAGCAGAGACCTTTAGCCTAGGCCAGCCCATATTCTTTCCAGTTCTCCTTTCCGGTCTGACATTTGCTACCTCTTGGGCAGGAGGTGAATTAGCAAAAGTTAAGCCTTTCCTTTCAGCAACTAATCCTGGTCTAACATTCTTAGTGCTAGAACTTGCCCTAACTTATGGTCATCATCCAGTACATTTCCCAAGTTTTCATCATTGCAGCAGGGGCCATGCCCAGATAATGGCCATCTTCTTAATAATCATTAAACAGCTCTGGAGTTAAAGGTTCTTCAGTTTCCTGAAACTTAATCTTTCATTGGTGTAAGAAAATGAGTAGCTAGGGAAAAAGGCATAGAAGCAGTCTATACCCTGGGGGCATCCTTATTGATTCTGTAGGCTACTCAAACTTTTCTTGGACTTTTCATATGCAAATGAACTGCTCAAAATCTAGCATCTTTTACCATGTCCACTCACATTGGAAAACTACTTATCCTTTATAAGGCTGATGCAGATACCCTCTAAGGGTGAGTCCTTACATTTTCTTGTCATAGTGGCTTGTCCCTTTTTGATTTGCAGTTTGCTAACTGAAATCTGAAAGAGATACACCCTTAGATTGTGAGTAGATAGTCTGTATGATTATGAAGTTAAGAGTACTGATTATTTAAAAACATTTTTTTTTGGTCTTTATTAATTTGTTTGTTTACTTTTAGTTTACAAGATTCAGTTCCACAATCGCTTGATTTTCAAATTTTCTCCCCTTCCCTCTCCCCCCTTCCCGGTGGTGGCATGCAATCAAGTATAGGATCTACAAATACTGATTGTAACAGATGAAATGGACAATGGGAAAGAGGAAACAAAACTAAACAAGAAAAGAAACGAGAGCAGGTAGTTTGCTTCAATCTGCATTCAAACTCTTGTTCTTTCTAGTCCTTTCTCTGAATGTAGACATCTCTCTCCATCATGAGTCTTTTGGAGTTGTCTTATAACCCTGCATTGCTGGATACTGATTATTTTAAGCATATACATCAAAACTTGGACACCTAAAGGAGAGATACCTTTAAAATTAATTTTTCCCTTGAGACCTGATAGACTTATTACAAAGATATTGCTTTCCCCGCCTCAGACATTTTCTAGCTATATGACCCTGGGTAAGTCTCTTAATCTTTTTTTGCCTTAGTTTTCTAAGCAGCGAAGTGTGGATAATAATAGTACCTACCCCAAAGGGTTATTGTGAGGATCAAATGAGATGATATTTGTGAAGTGCCTAACACTGTGTTTGGTGCATAGTAGACACTGAATAAATGCTTGTATCCTTCTTGTCTTCTTCCATATATATATGGATATATGTATACGTGTGTATGTGTGTGTATATGTACACATACATACAGACATCTACATATATATTACTATATACATATATACAGCCCATAAGCCACACAATACAACACAACATGGTACAACAGAAAAAGAAATGACTCTGAAATCAGAGGACCTAGATTCAGATTCTGCTCCTGATGCTTAACCCCTTATGACTTTAGGAAAATCATTAGTCTCATTGCATCCTTGGTTCTTCATCCATAAGAGGAATGAATTGGACTACATGATTTAAAGGTCTCTTCTCATTCTAGATCTAGGAGTCTATGCACAAACATTTGTTAAGTCTATTAACAATTTGTTAACAATCTATTAACATTTGTTAAGTCTATTGACAAATGTTAATGGTGAACCTCCAGAGCACTAGCCTAGGTATTTAGGAATGTACATGTGTGGATAGGATGTACTCTTTCCCTGCGTGGATCTAACTATCTATAACCAGTCTCCTAGTTTTATAAACATACCTTAGTGTTTTGGGATGTTTTTTGGACCCAAAATTATATTTCCCTATCTGATCACCTACTTTATTAATTAGACATTATTTCAGATGATTTTTGGTTCCACAAAGATCACTTGTTTACTCAAGAAATATGGATTAGCCATCACTGAGAATATTCATGAAAATATGCCCGAGATTCTGAAGGCAGTTTCAAAAGGGAATATTTCAATTCAATTCAATAAACATTTCTTAAGTATCTACTGTGTGCCAGACATGGCAGCTAGGTTGTGCAATGGATAGAGTGCCATTCTTGGAGCCAGGAAGACTCCTCTTTGTGAGTTCAAATGCTAGCTGTGTGATCTTAGGCAAGTCACTTAACCATGTTTGCCTCAGTTTCATCATCTGTAAAATGAACTGAAGAAGGAAATGACAAACCATTCTGGTCTCTTTGCCAAGAAAACTCCAAATGTGGTCTTGAAGAGTTGGACATGAATGAAAAACAATTAAATAACAATAACAAAAATATGTGACTGGCAAAATGGCAACATTTTTGGGATAAGAATATAGGGCTGTAAGGGTTATGGGATTTAAAGATCTTCCATGCCCCATTGGACTTGCTGACGTAGCAGGAAGGGGTGGAGCAAGAGGAAGTGGAAGCCAAGCGAGAGTTCCTTCAGTGGCTAGCAGTGGCAGTGATGGCGGCAGTAGCAGCAGAGTCAGCCAGAATTTCTGCTAAGGACTCCTGCTGAGGACTGCCAGGGGCCAGAGCTGCTGGGAGCCCACTTCCTGGACGCTGGGTGGTTGCTGTGAGTGGGGAGAGGAGGACCTTTGCCTGAGGTAGCCTGTTCTGTTTTAAAGGCTTGAGAATGTGGATACTTTCTACTTTATCTGCCTGTGCCAATTATATAACTACTCTGATGGCTTTGACTTTCTGGTTTTGGGACTCAGTCTTTTGGTATTTTAATAAATGTTCCAGCTTATTCCCCCATATAGAAAGCCTGATATATTTTGTGACTGATAACTTCATCAGCATATCTGTAATTTTCGTAGGCATTTTGAATATTGCATTGCTGATACATGGGTAAGGTATTTGAGGAATGTAAATTTCTAAGTTCTTCCCTGTCCCTAGGCTTAAGTGCACCTGGAGCCTGTCCTGGCATGCTTGTTTCTCAGGAGATACTTTGTGATTGGGCAGTGGGTCAAAAAGGTTGTTACATTCTCTGACCCAGGAGAAGCCTATATAAGCCCTGATGTGAGGCTTTGCTTTGGGGCTCACTTTGAGATGTGTTGTGTGATTTGACCAGATGAAACTCTGGGCAGCCATTGAGAGCCACGGCTTTGAATACCCAGATGTTGATGCTTCCCTCTCTGGTAACTGTGATTTGGTATGGATGTAGGAAATGGTTGGATAGTTTGGAAGCCTGTCTGCTGAAATGTTCTTGTAACTTATGCTTGTAACCTCTGTATATTCTGAAGTTCGGGATGCTGACCTTTTCCCCCTGAACAAGGTAAATGATATATGTTTGATTAATTAAACTAAGCTTGTTAACCCATTTTGGCTTGCTTTCCTTTAGCAAAGCAGATCTAAGAACCTGTGTTGGCAGCCATCCTGGGGATGCTGGGGTGCTTGCCACTAAACAAGGATCATTTTAGTGTATGCATTTTGTTTTGTTTGTAAAAAAGGAGCAAAATGTACTACTTTATGGTTTTATTTCAAATGTTAACATGTGTTTTTGCAAATTTGAGAATTAAGCCATTTTATAGTGGTAGATGTGTAGTTAGTGTGCTTTTTGTTTCTTTAGATTTTTTAAAGGATTTTAGGAAAAATGTTTAGCATTTGTTGTTGTTTATTTGCATCCAACCCTTAGTGACACCATTTGAGATTTTCTTGGTAAAGATACTAGAATGGGTTGCCATTTCTAACTATATTCATTGAAGCAGGAGAGTCTATCTGTATGTTCCAAATTTGGTAGCAATCTTATTAATTGTCATTGTAGCCTACTTGGTTCAATTGTCCAATCCCTTTATGTGAATTTAATTAGACTAACAAAAGGCACACTTTTGCTATATTTTTCTCATTACTCTTAGTGGCTACCTTTCATTAAGCAGATGAAAACTTGACTAACTAAAGACAGTTCTCAAATTATACAAATGACACATCTGTGCAAAAACAGACTGCCCTGAGACCACAGTAGTTTTTAAGAAGACAGATTCTTGTTTTCTTCTTTAATGTTATCTTAAGGATGCTTGCTAAATGACCACATATTTTTCTATCATTTGTAAATGTTAAGCCATACTGCTTTAAAACTTCTATAGAGAAACCTGTGTTCATCTCTTTGTATATTAAAAAAAATCTGTACTCATTCAAAATTCAACAAACATTCATTAAGCATTTACTATGCATAGCATACTGTGCTAGGGAGTAAGGGGACATAAAAGGATAAATAATCCTGAGTTTTTGCTTTCAGGGAGATTTAATAGAATGCTAACCTCTGTCCCACTATTTCCCAACATGAATCCTATGCTCCAGCCAGGCTGATCTTTTCATCATTCTCTGAACACACCATGCCAAACCTACTCTGCTTGCCTTTGATAATGTTATCTACCCAAAATAGTATAGTAGTGATAATAATAATAACTGAACTTATGTAATAATTTAAATTCCTTCTTATATATTATCTTATTTGATCCTCATAATAATTCTGAGATTTGAGAGCTAAAGATATTATCACCATTCTATAGATCAGTAAATAAAGACTCAAGGGAGTTGCTAACTTGTTCATTGTCTCATGGGCTACTGAGTGTTTAAGGTGGGATTTGAACCTCACTTCTTCCTGACTCCAGATCCACCACTCTTTCTACGTCACCATGATGTCAATCTGGATCAATTTAAATCTTTCAAGACCTAGCTTAAGTTTGCCCCTTTCCATGAAGCCTTCTGGTCCATATTGATTTTACTTTTTTTCTGAATATCTAAAGGACTTCTCTTGGTAACTTTTATTTACTCACCTAATATACTGACTTGGTTAACTATTGAACTTTTCATGTATATAATGTCATTTCTACCCATCCAGACTGGAAATTCCCTGGGGTAAGGGATTGTGTTGTTTACTTCTTTCATGTCTTTCTACAAGGCCTGACGCAGGGCTAGGCAGGTAGTATGTACCCAGCAACTAAATTCAACTCATTGAATTTAACCAATGATGCCATATTTCAAAGGGATTTTTTACTTTGCCTTTGGATCATGGATCTTTACTACAAAGGGACACTAGTCACATGTAAGTTTAAATGACTTTCCCAAGATGAAAAAGTAGTAGTTGGCAGAAGTGGGACTTGAACCTGGGTCTGCAGACTCCAGAATCAATACTCTTTCTATGGTGTCATATGACCACTTCTAGGATAAAATACAAACACCTCAGTCTGACATTTTAAAACTTGAATAGTATTTTGAAATTTAAAATGTGGGATTAAGTGCTCATCATCATTATTAAGTGATAGCTGTGAGCCTACAGAAAGGCGGATTGTTGAGTGGAAAGAACACTGGGGTAGGAGCCAAGAGATTCATATCATGGTCCTGAATCTGCCAGCCAGTCACTGAGCAAGCATTTAGTAGGTACGTAATTACTGTATACCAGGCTCTGTGCTAAACTGGAGAGATATAAAGAAATGCAAACAAAACAAAACAAAACCCAACCCCAGTTCCTGTGATCAAAGAAGCCACATTCTTCTAGGGGGAGACAATATGCAAATGACCATGTACATATAAGGTATGTCCTGAGTAATTGAAAGCTAATCTCAGGGGGCAGGTCCTAGCCAAGAATGGAATTGGGAAAAGCCTTCTGTGGAGAGTGGGATTTGAGATGAATTTTGAAGGAAGTCAAGGAGACTAGGAGGTTGAGAGGAAGAACATTCTAGGTATTTGGGGACAGCCAGTGCAAAGGTATAGAGTTGTAAGATAGAATGTTAAGAGTGAGTGTGTGAGGATGTTATAGGAATGTAAATGTTTAAGATCTTCCCTGCCCCTAGGCTTAAGTGCACTTGGAGCCTGTGGTGGGAGGCTTGTTTTTCAGGAGATAATTTGTGATTGGGCAGTGGGTCAAGGAGGTTGTTACATTCTCTGACCCAGGAGAAGGCTATATAAGCCCCGATGGGAGGCTTTGCTTTTGGGCCCACTTTGAGAAGTGTTCTGTGATTTGACCAGATGGGACTCTGGGCAGCCATTGAGAGCCCCCCCCCCCAACATTTTGTCTAACGTTTTGTGATGTTACTCTGTGAAAGGGAATGTTTATAAATCAATAACAGAAGAAAAATGAATTCTACTGAAATAAAGTTTTGAGATATCATCTGTGGAAAGACTAAAAGAAAATGTCACAAAGGGTATCATGGCAGAGAAATGAAAAAATATTTTAATTGTGGAATTCAAAGGCTTTTCGCAGCTGGGTGGCATAATGGATAGAGCACTGGAGCCAGATTCAGGAAGGCCTGAGTTCAAATCCAGCCTCAGACACTTAACTAGCTCTGTGACCCTGGGCAAGTCCTATCTCTGTATGTCTCAGTGTCCTCATTTGTAAAATGGAGATAATAATAATACTTACCTCCCAGGGTTGCTGTGAAGATTAGATTAAATATTTGTAAAGTGGTTAACATAACCTCTCATATAGTAGGTGCTACATAAATGCTAGTTATTGATATTTTACTATATGCTTCAGATGTTTTCATTTAATAACTTATAAATATGTCATATCCAGTAAGAATGGTTCTGTCACAGTAGCTTTGAGAATGGTGAATCATCAAAAATCATACTTTCCCCTTTGGAAACATGGAGATCTTGCTGGATCTTTGCATTTAAGAAAGGCTATTATTAATCTACTACCATATCTTATGCTCCAATGCTCTTCAATACTCTGGCAAATCTGTGATTTTATCAGTGTTTATATTCTTTCCAATGATGCAGTTTTCAAGCCATCCATGACTGTTTATCCTATGTAATTATCATTCATCTCCTGTTTGGGGTTCCCCTCAGGATACTAGGGCTGTTCCTTGTGTCTTGATACCACATGGATTCCAGTGGAATATACAGGCTATCCTTTAGTTTATCCCTTACTCTTAATACATAACTGTAATGGGAATGTAAATTTTTAAGATCTTCCCTGCCCCTAGGCTAAAGTGCACCTGGAGCCTGGGGTGGGAGGCTTGTTTTTCAGTAGATACTTCTTGATTGGCCAGTGAGTCAATAAGGTTGTTACATTCTCTGAGCCAGGAGAAGGCTATATAAGCCATGATGTGTACCTTTGTTTTGGGGCTCACTTTGAGAAGTGTTCTGTGATTTGATCAGATGAAACTCTGGAAAGCCGTTGTCCAGAGCCCCCCGGCTTTGAAACCCAGATGTTGTTTGGTATGGATACAATGGTTGGACAGTTTGGAAATCTGTCTACTTGATCTGTTTTTGTCTTGATAATTCTATCTGTATACTTTGAAGTTCAGGGTGCTGACCTTTTTCCCCTGAACTAGGTAAACGATACATACTTGACTGATTAAAGTAAGCTTGTTAACCCATTTTGAGTTGCTTTCCTTTAACAAAGCAGATCTAAGAACCTGTGCTGGCAGACACCCTGGGGATGCTGGGGTGCTTGCTGCTACAATAACCTGTCCACCTTTTCAACTAGTCATATATTCCTTTGTTTACATATTTTACTCCACTTGCTTATTTGCATCCACCATACAGCTCTCCATTTCCCTTTACATTTTTCTGAACTTCAATTCTTCTGATAATATATGTACTTGGATCCTCACAACATCATCAGAATGAAAATTTCAGACAGAGCATTTTCTATATCAAGGAGATCAAAAGACCCTAAAAACCATCTTAGCAGATATTTGGTCTCCTTGCCAAGTGGAGGGACATAGCACCCAAGGGCAACACCATTTTATAATAGAAATTTATCTGTAAAATCTTTTGGAAAAGGATGATGAAATATTATGAAAAATATTTACTCAAAACAGAAGGAAGCAGCAGATAGAAAAGCAAATTTAAGAAAACTTGGTGAGAGATTCACCTAAACAAATCATCTGGAGAACATTTTAGGATGAAACTATGAAAGGACAACAAGTAAGTGAAAATAAGAATATCTGTGAATACTGTTACCATTAATTTTTTTAACCATTAATAACAGTAGAGCTATCATATTTGGACTCTAATACCATCATTCTGATTATGTTCCTTGGAAGTAGAAATGGCACCGAAGACAACATAGATGAGAAAAAAGCAGTTAGGCTAGACCAATCTTAACTATTAATATAAATATATATGTATAAACATATATCTACATATATAGGCTTTTAATTTTTTTAAATAAAATTTTGAAGATGTACAGAGGGTTTCCTGATTGAGTGTATTAGATGTAAATAGGCAGGTGTTCATGAGTGATCTTCCACAGTGGACTACATTGGAGGCAGAGTCAAGATAGCAGAGTAAGAGGTAGTAGTTTTGCCTTAGCTCCTTTACATCCATACCTCAATGAGGGATAAAGAGTGTAAGAAAGAATTATGATCAGAACAAGTCACAGTGAGTCATTTGTCCAGTGCAGGGCAACTCAGGAAAACAGAAAGAAAAGTCTGAAGACACTTAATTGGGGGCTGGACAGGAGCATAACACAGCAGCAGTGGCACCACAACAGATGGGCAGCAGTGGCAAGGACAAGCCCAGTGCCAGGGATGATAAGGGTATACCTGGCCAGAAAGTGATCCTAGGGGACCCCTGAACTAGCATAGCTCTATTGCCTATTTCCCAGTTCTAGGTCACAGTTCCAGGGCAAAGAGGAGCAGTCATGGTCATGAGGGGATAGGAACCCCAACTATGTCATGAACAAGGAACAAATTTCAGAAACAGCTGTGTGACTTTAAGTCTAAATACAGAGTGAGGACTCAATTCTAACCTAGAGGACTGCATATAAGCCTCTAATGAAATAAAGCATGGTAGGAGACCAAAATCAAAGGGGGCAGCAGTTCAGTCTTTCAAAAAATGCAAATCCTCTCAGCAGGCTAACTGTGACTGAGTCTCAGCAACAATCTATGGAAATGAAATCACACATAAGCCAACAGACCCAAACTAGGTCAGGAATTTGTAGACTAGGAGAGAAGTGAACAGACCTCTCCCCAGATCACATCATCTTGGAAGCACTAAAAACTTAGAGTTCCATCGTCCCTCGATCTTGACCGATCTGTAAAAGTAGCAGGACATAAAAGAGAAACTCAGAGAGGACATCACCCCTACAGGTGATCAGAGCCCAAAATTAGCATAGAGTCCAAAATCAAGAAATAGATGGGAAACATTAGCAAATAAACAAAAAAGGAATCTGACCATGAAAAACTACTTTGGTGACCAGGAAATTCAAGATATAAACACAGAAGAGGACAATGATTTGAAACATCTACAAGCAAAGTCTCAAAGGAAAATGCAGTTTGGACACAGTGGACCACATTTTTATCATCACACAGTTAATTGAAATGTGTAAAGAACAGAATAAACTACTGCATAGTGTTGAATATTTTTTAAAAAGAATTTGATTTGGTAGATTAAAATGTTTTAAATGCTCTTCTTCAACAAGGTGTCTCCCATGCATTTCTCAAAATTTTACAAGACCTCTTGAAAGATAAAACAAGAAAGGTAACTTTGTTGACCCTCTGATTATTACCCAGTGAACCCCTAAGCCAAGGATGGATTCCCATCACAGATGTATGTCATTATAATGGAGTAGATTCACTTCAGAGTCCATATAGAAGAGGGGACTCCCCATGATGGTAAGGATTTACCAATGTTTCTGTTTGTGGGTGACTTTGTGTTGATTGCATTAAGCCCCAGAACACCGAAGAGTCTCTTAAATGAGACTTAAAATAACTCCAAAGAGTTCTACTTAGCCATCCACAAAGCAATAACAAAGTGGATGAAGAAATGTCTATTGTCCAGATTATGATATGTAGTTGGATTGATAACATATAGAGCTTCCTCATCAATTTACAGATCTTGGACAAATATCGCAAATGAACAAAGAACTGGAAGAAGAGCAGACTGGAATTCCCTCTGGGCCTTAGACCTCTTCTAATGACCATGAGTTTCTTCCTGAAACAAAGAGCCATTTAAAAAAAGTGCCACATCTCAGAGACAAAAATTCCACTTGATTCATTTTTTATTCAAAAAATAAATCACTGAGTCACACATTTATTTCAAAATAGGATAATGATATGGATAAACTGACTTTTTTGGTGATCACTGTAGGAGAGAGTCGCCCCAAATTCAATGTACAGGATAGAGAATATGAACTATTTTTAAAAAGGTATATGGATCAAACTGTGAAAGACTTAGCTACTCTGTTCAAGACAATGATCCAAGTCAATTCCAAAGAATCCATGATGAAAAATGTTATTTACCTCCAGAGAGAGAATTGATGAACTGAGTACAGATCATAACTTACTTTTTAAACTTTCTTTATTTTTCTTATTTTTGGGGGGTATTTTTTTGCAGTATGGCTAATATGGAAATATGTTTTGCGTGACTTCACATGTATAATTGATATCATATTGCCTGCCTTCTCAAGGGGTAAGGAAGGGATAGGAGAGAAGGTAAAAATTTGGAACTTAAAAATTGTTTAAAAAATGAATGTTAAAACTTTTTACATGTAAGTGGGAAATGTTTAACAAAATAAATTTAAAAAATTGTAAAGGGTATATGCATCAGTCATTTGAAGCTATTCTGATGTAATCCACTACAGATGTTAAATTTAGCAGAGAAACCCAACTCTGAGTATGGAACTTGTTGAGAATGATGTTAAATTCC
This sequence comes from Petaurus breviceps papuanus, assembly GCF_028583685.1. Classification (NCBI taxonomy): domain Eukaryota; kingdom Metazoa; phylum Chordata; class Mammalia; order Diprotodontia; family Petauridae; genus Petaurus; species Petaurus breviceps. Next base: position 10,475,477 of record NW_027187348.1, on the reverse strand, counting down.
TTGCTTCACAAATTAGAGCTTTTGTAATTTATCTCAGCTGTGTGATTCTCACTGAACTCCAGTCCTGGTTAGGGAAAATCAGGTTATTTCCCTTCTCTATTTTGCCTCCATTGGCCAACTTGTCTATGTGAGACAGTTTATGAGAAAAAAAAGGAGGCATGAACAAGTATGAAACCTTGGGGAAATCTTGTTGGGATGGTAAAGGCATTCTTTTTTCACTGGAATCATAAATCATTTGTTTAAAAATACAAGAATAGAATTTTAAAAATTAAAACTTCACTTATTTCCAGGAAAGATATGAGTAAGTTGATTGGGACAATTTAACCAGGTTATTCTAGTCCTATAATATTTTATAAGTAACATTAAACTATTTGCTGCTTGATATTATAGTTGGCTAAAAAAAGAATTATAAGAAGAAATCCAACAACTGAAGAGACTTGAAAACAATCTTGTATTTTATCACCTGCTTTGACTGTATTTGTGTGCTCATCCATCCTCCACATAGCTGATACATGGATATTCTGAAATCAGAGGTTTTAGCCATGCCATTTGCCTGCTCAAGAAACTTTTGTGACTTCCTTTTGTCTCTGGGATAAAATGTAAACTCTTCATCTGGCCCTTAAAGCCCTTCCCAACATGGTTCCAGCCTGTCCTTTTAAGCTTATTGCACATTAATCTCCTTCCTGAACTCTGTTCTAAAGAAAGTGGTCTATTGGCTATTTCCTGGTACATAATTCCATCTCTTTTCTCCATACATTGCACAGGCCTAGAATGCCCTCTAACTATAACCCTACTCTGTCTCTAGAGTCCTTCAAGGTTCAGCTAAAACACCACTCCTTACATGAGTCCTATCTTGATCCCCTCACTTATCCCTTTTATCTTTAGTTTGTATCTATCTTGATTTACTTTTGGTACATTTTATCTTCAATGATTGTCACTTTATAATTATTGAAAGTCAAAAAGAAATTAATATGTAAAAAGCATTTAAGGAATATTCATGTACTTGTGACTGATGTTAGTTAGGCAGTCAATAAGCATTTGTTAAGTGCCTGCTGTGTGCCAAGCAATGATACAAAAAGAGGTAAAAGATAGTCCCCTGCCTTCAGTGTTATATTTTAAAACTTGATGGAAAATGAGCATTAAGGTATTGTCATGAAGAGGAATTCTTTGGATAAGGAAACTAATCCCTGCTTTGAAAAGGAATTCAAAATCTGTGGAACTCACTTTACACCCTAAGAAAGTGGGAATGGATAAAATTGTTTCATCTCTAATGGAGACATGACTGCAAAGTTGGGCCAGTAAGCATGAAGATGATTAGCATGGGAAGTGACCCCTTAAGAAAGATTAACTCTTGAAAGCTCTTAAGAAAGATCTGCTCTTGAAAAAGGATTATTGTCAATTATCATCAGGGATTCTATTTGTGCTGTGGGTTTGGTTGTGAATAAAGTTCTGTTTCTGGAAATCACTGAGCACAGAAAGACCTTTGGGAAAGTACCAGCTTACATGGGTCAGTACAGGACTTGGTGAAACAGTGGCTTTTGCTGGTTTCTATGTCATGCAGGTAGAGAAATTATTTTGTTCCTTTTATAATCTAAAATGCTTAGAAATCTTTGAAAAAACTTTTCTTCATGTGAACACATTATTACAGTGGAAATACAGTTTTGTTTTTGTTTTTGTTAGATGCCATCTAGGTTGTGAAATATCTGAGCTAAATTTAAAACTTCAGGGTATTGTTCATTGATATTGTCATTATCTTGGTGTCAGTCTCATTGCTGCCCAGGAAATAAAATGGACAATCAAATCAAATGATCAAATTAGCAAGCAAACAAATAAAAGCACACAGAAATCTACCCACTAAATTAGTCATTCTTGATGTAGACCTATATTGTCATTTGACATGACAGATGCCTTCCTGAAAGGTTTCCTGTAAGTTGAATACCATGAACCTTAAAACATATTAGATGCCAAGTGAACTTAAGATTTAAAAGAACATTTCTGGCAAATAATTTTTAATAAAACAAAGATTTAGTTTATAGTGCAAATAACCCTAATTAATTTATTGGTCTTCTTAATTTGGAGTTTTTTTTCTTTGCTTTTTCTTAAAATAGTGCATGTCTTTACCTTGGTAGTAATTTTTTTTTAGCTTTCAAGCCTCCTGTACAAAAAGTGGAGCATGCTTGTCAATAGCATTATTTTCCTCTGGTTTAGGAGCTCTGACTCCCTATCATTGTTACTTTGATTTTACTTCATCCTTTCCCTCCCCTCCAAAAATTATTGTGGCATACTTGGTAGAATTAAACAACCAATTTTGAGTTTATTGGGGTAAGGCTATACATTTATCAGTAGTATCTTTAACATAAATCAACTACATCTTAGTTAAATTACTGTTTTTTTCTTAAGAATTTGTCAGGTTGGGACAGCTAGGTGATGTAGTGAATAGAGCACCGTCAGGAGGACCTGAGTTCAAATCCGACCTCAGACACTTAACACAAAAACTAGCTGTATGACCTTGGGCAAGTCACTTAACTGCAATTGCCCTCCAAAAAAAATTTTAAAAAAGAATTTATCAGGTTGAATAGCAGTATCATTTATATAACTCCTTTTCTTTGTTTCTACCCTTTTCACTTTCTTATCTTTCTCTCATATACATATATATGCATATACATATATACACATATATATGCATATGTATTTTTGAGGAAGGATATCTTTTCTTCAGAAGACATGCTGCAAATGAATACTGAAACTAAAATATAAATTTGCAATAGAATGATAATTTATTGCAGGACTAGAACATTCATGCTGGACATGGAGTGAGAGATCCTGGGTTCAGATCCTGACCCTCCTATTTTCTAACTGTGTCACCCTGGACAATTCACTTTATCTTACTAGACCTCATTTTCTTCAACTCTAAAATGAGAGAGTTTGACAAGGTCACTCTTCATGTCCTTTGTGGCTATAAATCTATATTCCCATGATTTTACTGTAATGAATCATGGAAACTATTCTTTCAGGTTTCATTGTAATTGATTTTATTTTGTTTAATTATTTGCATCATTTCTGTGTATGGTATTCTCTGAATTGTATGCTTTGAGTTTTTTTAGGTGGGAAAATATTTATTTAGGTTAGTACCTTGGCTCCAGATAATAAACTTTAAAAACTTGATTTCAGCACCACCTTTCCTGAATAAGATAAGGAAAACTATAGTAGGCTCATTGAAATGTTAAGAACCAGGAACTGAGGTCCTGCCTTCTTTTTCTAACATTGCCTTTTGATTCCAAGACCATGGAATCAAGTAATCCTCCATAGACCTCCGAAGACCTCAGTTTATCTACAAATAAAATGATTGGATTAGATCAGGGGCATGGAACCTGTGGCCTCTAGGCCACATATGGCCCTCTAGGTCCTTAACTGCAAACCTTTGACTAAATCCAAACTTCACAGAACAAAACCCCTTAATAAAAGAATTTGTTCTGTAAAATTCAGATTCAGTCAAAGGCCACACCCAAGGATCTAGAATGCTCATGTAGCTATGAGGCTGTGGGTTTCCCACCCCTTGACCAGATGATCTCAAATATTCCTTCCAACTCTAGAGTTATGGCTTGATAACTCAAACCTGGAGCCCCTTGTGTCTAAGGGATTCCCATATGCAAAATCTGTATCATGTTACTAACTAGATCATTTATAAGTGAGCCTTTTGAAATTAATTATCAAGTGAACTAATGCTAATATTTTATGTTGTTGTTCAGTCATTTTTCAGTTGTATCCGACTCTTCATGTTGTATCTGACTCTTCAAACCCCTTTGGGGTTTTCTTGGCAAAGATACCAGAGTGGTTTGCCATTTGCTTTTCTGGCTCATTTTACAAATGAGGAAACAGACAAAAAGGGTTAAGTGACTTGCCCAAGGTTACACAGTTAGTAAGTATCTGAGGTCAGAAAATGAGTCTTCCTGACTCCAGGCCTTGTACTCTACCAACTACATCATTACAGTTTCTGAATAAAAGGGGATATAAGTGGGATAAATTTGCTGTCTGACAAGGAGGTATCCAAAGGACACAACTTTTTGTTTCAGTTCATGGCATTGCTTGGTAGATTATTCAGAAATCCCTTCCTCTTTGTAAATTTTAATACTTAAACTTGGAGTGGAGTAATACTGCTCCAAGTTTTGATGAGATAATTATGTACCTTTTAAGTAGAAAGGGTAGAACTGATTTCATTTTATTTTCCTCTTTGGTGTGCTGAGCTACAGGGACCATTTTTTTTAACGTTAATATTTGGATTGGAAAATACATTAGGTCACCTCACTATAGAGCCCAGAAATGTAAGTGGAGTGGGAGGAAAAGGTGGAGTTATTTTATGTAGGTCAGTGAGAAAGAGAATGAATGGATTGTTCAGAGGACAGGTAGTGGCCAACAAGGCAGTCACACACAGGTTGCTAGGAAAAATCAATTTTGTTTGTTAAACAGCATGATTTGAAGCCCAGAGAAGCAGGACTTTAATGTTAGACGACATGCTAACAAATCGGAAGGGAAGAATAAACATTCACTTTGCTGCATGATATTATTGGCTGATTATAGAAATAAGATGTATGTGTTTTTTTCAGTATTGCTATTAAGGCTTGCATATATTCAGAATCCAAAGAGTGGAAATTAATGATGGACTAGAGAAGCTGACATCTTGTAGTTATTTCTCCTTGGAATCAAAGATAACATCATTGGTATCTGACTCCCTCACAGAAATGATTAATTAAGTTCTATAATCTTTAGGTTAAAAAAAAAGTTTCAAGGCAAAGTATACTTGGCTTTATATATATATATAAAAACCCTTACTTGAATGTCAATGAATCAGCTTTAGACAAGCTAATATCTTGACAAGCTCATATCCTTATTACCTTCAATAATAATAATAATAACAGTTAGCTTTTATATAATGCTTTAAGTTTTGCAAAGCGCTTTATATGTGTTAACTCATTTGAGCTTTCCCACAACACTGAGAGATAGGTGCTATTATAAACCCAAATTTTACAGATGAGAAAACTGAGGCACAGAGAGGTTATGACTTCCCAGGATCACACAGATAGTAAGTTTCTGAAACAGGATTTAAACTCGGGTCCTCCTAACTTCAATTCCTATAATCTATTCACAGGACCACCTAGCCATCTAATAACATTTGAGTGAAAGGGAAAAATATTTTGGTCAAACAATGACAAAATAGTCTTGTAGAAAATGTGTTGGAAGGCCTTTAGACTTTATATTTTAAGTAGACCCTCCCTTTTGCTAACTAGTCTTTTCTTAGTGTGGACATTACTGTGAAGAAATACTTTATTTATTTATTGCATAGGCAAATAGATGTGAAATCTCATTCTGGTCTAGATAAGTTAGAATGGTAGAAATATACATATAACTCCTTCTTTGATCTATCTTTGGTGTTTGTTAATCAACCCTATGAATGGTTACAGTATTAGTTACCCTTTTAAGGCCCTTAAAATAAGCAAGTATAAATATTTCACATTTCACATGGTTTTGAAAATCACTTTATAATAAAATATTAGAACTAAAAGGGTCCTTTAGAGGCTATCTGGTTCAGGTCTTTATTTTCCAGATGAATCTCTAGGAAGAAAAACAATTGTTGTAAATAAAAAGTTATGCCTATCAAGTATGAGCTTAAGAAATGCAAACATAGGAATAGCAGAATCATGAAAATGGGCTTCTAGGCCAATCTCTGCTACTAGACTCAATTACCCTCTCACTAAAACCTTGCAAAGTTCATTTAAGAAAAATGTTTATGAAGTTACATTGGAAAGTTTGAAAAGCATTTTATAAATATGAAATGCTGGTAATTTAAAAATTCTCTCTTCAATTTAATACAGATTTTGATTATGGGCAAAAGTGCTGTCTTTTTTGGAAGACTATTAGAAATGTAGATTTTATCCACTATTATGGAATTAATTGACAATTCTTAAAAATAAATTTGATTTAATTTAACAAACATTCATTTGTTTACTTGAATGCAGAGTTATTGATGAGAGGAATAAGTAATCGTGATGTAGTGACCTGAAGTCAGAAAGACCTGGATTCATGTCCTGCCTCTGAAACAAACTGGTTGATGATAGACTAACTTCTGTATATGCAATATAGAGGCTTAAGTCACTTAATCACTCAGGGCCTCAGAAAACTCTTTAAAACTGTAGATTACAGATGACTTGCCCATCTATACTGGTAGATGAAGTTTTTCTTTATACTGGTAAAATCATAGGTCTATCCCCCCCCCTCTTTAAAATTATTAATGAGAAGCTACTCATTAAAAATATCATATAACTAGGCATGAATAATTAATATACTATTCATTCGTTTTTTCTTCCTTATGAGTTTTTCTAATAGTAATGATAATTAAATTTAAATATGCTATCAGGTAGAGAGGCTTTTTTCCTTTTTAGGGGTTAATTGGAGATTATTTTCTCCTATTTGTAAATGTTCATTTGAATTGAAAAATATGCAGTAAAACCATGTATATTTGGGGGAGACTGATTAATTTGATTGACTATTTTTATTGAGTTTGATTAAATTTATTGAATGATTTGATTATTTTATTTATTTGTCATATGAGTTCTCTAAGGTAAATTACTTCTATATTATCTTAAAATGAGACAAAAACTGTTGAAGGCTATTTTTAAACAAAGTGTAAGTAACCAAATGCACCCAGTATGTTTCTGTGTCCTTGAAGCTCATGATCAGCTTTCCCTTTTATGATTAAGTGACTAAAGAGCAATCTATAATGTGATTTTTTTTCTTGTTTCTTCGCCATGGGATATTAACTCCCTAGGAAAAAAATGTCTTATTATTATCAGGCAACATTAATGGAAGTATGAGAGATTTATCATCCCTGGGGTTGAGCCACTCCATTTCATCAACATATGGAAAAGCACAAGCCTTCAGAAAAACTAATGACCTTATGTGATATATTTTTTTTTGAGTTTCTAAAATTGTGCATTTAATATTTTTTAGTTCAGGCAAGTTGATGAACTAGAATAGTGTATGTCAGTTGATAACCCTATGAATGGTTACAGTATTAATTACCCTTTTAAGACCCTTAAAATAAGCAAGTGTAAATATTTCAAATTTTACATGGTTTTGAAAATCACTTTATAATAAAATATTAGAACTAAAAGGATCCTTTAGAGGCTATCTAGTTCAGGGTCTTTATTTTCCAGATGAATTTCTAGAAAGAAAAACAATTGCCTGACAGTTTTTAAAATGTAGGCCAATGGATAGGACTCAGAATCAGCAATTTACCTTTGGTCTTTACCTGAAATACCCTTAACACTTAACCTTTGAAAGTTTTGTGTGTGTCTTCCTTATCATACTGTATTATTTAGTTCTTAAAAACTACAGTGGACCCATGATTCCACTGATGTGGGTGCATATTGAAACCCACATATTGAAATAATCTGGGCAACATGAATTTTTCTTCTACTTATTTTTTTCTTATGTAATGAAAAATGGATGTTTCTGAATGGTCATAGATCTCCCTGAGAAGGTCTAATAGTGTATTCTCAGCTGAGTTCCTCAAAGGTAGATGCTGTATCATTTTTCATTTTTGCATTCCATGCTCCAAGGATAGTGCCTTGCACCTAGTAGAAAATTAATAAATATTTGTTTAACTGATTTGACTTTCCTAAAAGAGGGAAGATCCTTTTATGCTTCTGTTTATAGGTATCATACTTATTGCATCAAACTCAGCAATATCATATGGTCTTTTAGTTGGAGAGACACAGAAAGTTTCATTGAGGAGACCCAAGCTGAGCCTTGATGGAAGAAAAGGAACTTAGTAATTGTTGATGACAGAATACCTTCCAAGCATGGGGATGGCTCATGTACATGCACAGAGGCTGGGGTGGAGGTGGAGGTGGGTTGAGATCAAGAAAAAATTTCATTGTTTGGCTGCAATATAGAGCATGTGAAGAATAATATGCCCACTATCTCTTGAAGTAGCTTGTTCCACTTTTGGATAACTCTAATATTAAAGAACTTTTTCCTTTTCTTTTCCTTTTTTTTCTTACATGAGGCCCCCTTTTTGGGATAGTCCTTCAAATACTTGCTGATAGTTATCATATCTACTGTAAGTTTTCTTTTTTTTTTCTAGGCTAAATATTTTGAGTTTCTTTGGTGGATATGTCACATTTCAGAGACTTTTAGGTAGAAATCATCTTGTGAGGGAAGATCCTCTCAATCACCCAGGCTTACAACTTAATGTCATTTTTGAGTCCTCACTCTATCCAAACTCCTTGATTACACATCCCAAATCCAATTTGTTGCCAAGGCTTGCCATTTTTGCCTTCATAATATCTCTTGCATATGCCTCCTTTTCTTCTAAAACACTTCTGCTACCCTCGTACAGGCCCTCATCACCTCACACTTACACTACTGAAATAGCCTGCTGGGGTTGATCTGCCAGTTTCTGCCCTTTCCATTTCATTCTCCACTCAGCTGCCAAAGTGATGTTCTCAAAGCACAGGCCTTACCATGTCCCTCCCATACTTAATAAACTCCAGTGACTCCCTATCTCCTTTAGGATCAAGTATAATATTTTTTGTGTGGCATTCAAAGCCTCCCTTCATAACTTGCCTCCTACCTTTCTAATATTGTGTTTTATACTCCACCTCCTTTATACATACTTGGAAATCTCATCTTCTCCAGGAGCCTTTCCTGATCCTTTGTTGATTATTTACAATTTATCTTGCATCTAGGTTGTTATACTTAGTTATATTCATGTTATCTTCCTCATTAAATTGTGAGCTCTTTGAGAGCAGGGACTGTCTTTTGCCTTTCTTCCTCCCTTCTCCCCCCCCCGCCCCCCAGTACTTAGCACAGTGCCTGGCACATAGTAGGCACTTAATAAGTGTTTATTGACTGAATGACTGGCCTTCAGATACCATGAAAAAGTGTTTGCATGTAATCCTGTATCTATATAGAGCCTCTGAAGGATTTTGAATAAGTCGGTGTCTTAGGAAGTCTATTTTGACAGTTGTATGTAGGATAGACTAGAAGAGGGAAAGACTGACTGCGGGGAGAATGGACAAGAGGCTATAAAACAAACCTGAGTGAAATGCGGGAAGAGTCAGAAGAGGGCCTGAATTACTGTTGTGTCAGAGAGGGAGTGAAAAATGTCTTTTGGAGGCACAATCCACAGGATTCATCAATGCTATTTGGAGGGATGGGAGGTGGAGGGAAATAGAAAATTCTTCAAGATTTTTGAGCTTGCATATATGGGAAGATGCTGGTGTCATTAACAGGAAAAAGGAAATCATGAGTTTGGACTGAGCACAACCTAAGGAAGTGAGGTAGAGCAATTCTAAACTTTAAAGTCTGCCTTTATTCTGTTTGGGACAGTATTCAGATGGAATAATAGCTTTGAATTGAGAGAGCTCAAGCCCCGGAGGGTTATATTAGTGGAATTGAATTCACAGATTCATGGCATTAAATTGAATTAAATTACTAGGGAAGAAACTACCTCAGGGCACTTAGCAGTACCTTTAACTTAGGAATTTTAGGTCCTTAACAAATGTTTGTGGAATTGAATTGATTTGGGGGTGGAGCCAAGATGGCAGAGTAAAAGCTGGAACTTGCTTGAGCTCCTGCTCCAACCACCTCCAATACCTGTAAAATATGACTTTAAACAAATTTTAGAGGTACAGAAACCACAAAGTGACAGAGAGAAACAAATCTGCTGAAGGCAGTCTGCAACTGCTGTTGCCGCTTCCAGCTCCAGGCCTACAGATTGTAAGGAGACCAAGTGAATGTCCAGAGGACATTTGCAGGAATCTGTCTGCTGGCACTGAGGCAGGATTCTCTTGCTTTGCCCTGATTGTATCTGGGTTGCAGTCTTAGGTGGTGGTCCTAGGGTAAGGAGCACTGGCATGGAAGAGCTAGTTGAGGTTGAGGAGAGAAAGTCCTCCTCACAGTTCTGAGACAGGTGCCTCTGAGACAGGGACAACTCCGACAACAGCTGCGCAAAACCCCAGAAATTTGGAATATAGCACTTTCCACTCTGGAAGCAGAGTTCTACCATGGCAAAGAGCTCGAAAGTCAAGTAATTGACTGGCAATGGGAGCAAACAGAGGAAGTGCAATCAGACTATAGGATCTTTTTTTGGAGACAAAGAGAATCAAAACATAGAACCAGAAGAAGACAATAAAGTCAAAACTCCTGCATCAAAAGCCTCCAAGAAAAATATGAATTGGTCACAGGCCTTGGAGGAGTTCAAGAAAGATTTTAAAAATCAAGTAAGAGAAGTAGGGGAAAAATTGGGAAGAGAAATGAGAATGATGCAAGAAAATGATGAAAAACAAGTCAACAGCCTGACTAAAGAAAATAACACCTTAGAAAATAGATTAACCCAAATGGCAAAAGAGGTCCAAAAAGCCAATGGAGAGAATGCCTTAAAAAAAAATTGGTCAGATGGAAAAGGAATTTCAAAAACTCACTGAAGAGAATAATTTCTTCAAAATTAGATTGGAGTAAATGGAAGCTAATGACTTTGTGAGAAATCAAGATACTATAAAACAAATCCAAACAAATGAAAAAATAGAAGGCAAAGTGAAATATCTTTAAAGTTTAGCCTCTCTAATTAAAATTATGAATTTGTTAAATTTTAGAACACCACAGTATATAATTTAAAAATGAAATATAAACAGATACAAATAATTGATTAAAAAGTATTTATAGGGGTGGATAGGTGGTGCAGTGAATAGAGCTCCAGCCCTGGAGTCAGGAGGACCTGAGTTCAAATTTGGTCTCAGACACTTAACACTTACTAGCTGTGTGACCTTGGGCAAGTCACTTAACCCCAATTGTCCTGCCTTCCCCCCTCCAAAAACAAAACAAACAAACAAGTCTGTTTATAACAAGTGATAGTTTTATATGTAATCCTATTTTTTGTTCTTCAGTGTATGCTAAAATGTTCCTGTTTATTGATGATTGCCATATTCATAATATGAGAAAATTTAAAAATGCAAACAATTGATTTGTAACTACTTTACTTGTTGAAGCTTTGTTGAGTTTTTTTTTTTTTACCAGGAATAAGATTCCATAGTGAAGGAGGCTCTCAGTTGTGCAATCCTATTCTAGAGGGTTTATTCTTTGTTTATGGTAGATGGACAGATACTGATGACCTTATTAGGATTAAAGTGATTCTAATATATTCCAGAGTTTATCTGGGAAATCTTTAACTGGACGCAGTTTGAAGTCAAATCAGCAGTTTGACTTGAAGGTTTCAATCACTTAACTATTCTTTTTTTTTTTTTAAAGCAATCAGGGTTAAGTAACTTGCTCAAGGTTACATGGTCAATTATTTCTGTGTGTGTGTATTTTTTTAAGTAACTACTAAATTCTTAAATAGAATAATACTCTACCACCATCATTTAAAAAAAATGAAACTGTAGATAGTACTCTGCTAGACATTAAGCCTTGATGACTGCATACACCCAAGGGAAAAAAAAATTGTTCAGATACTTAATTAAATTCAACAAACACTTATTAAATGCCCATAACATATCAATTACTATGTTAAATGTTGGAGATACACAGAAAAAATTTTAAAAGTCCCTGCCCTCAAGGTGCTTACAGTCTACTGAGATAAATTGTAGGAGTTGAGTATTGAGGAAAGATTAAATATAGTGGCTTAAAAGTCAATGTACTGTAAATTTTACATTTTTAGAAACTGCTTTTTTTGCCCATGGTAAGGATCTTATAAAGAAGCCAAATACATTTGTGATTCAGTTCAGGTAGATTAACTTATATCTGGAAATAGAGACATGATGAAAGAGAGACTAGAATGATGGAAGAATATTCATGAGTGTAAAACTTAACTGGAATTCTATGAATTTAATCCACTCAGGACGTATGCATTTGTAAGAGGCTCTAGCTCTCCTTTCCTACTTTATAAAACTATGTAAACTTTTATATCTATGTATTGGTTGATGAGTGGGATAATAGTGTCAACCTTCTGGCAGTAATTCTATGTATGGTCTCAGTTCTCTGGAACAGCAGGTAGAAGTAAAGTAGACTAAGTTTATAAGTCTTCTTATATCCTATCCTTCTTGTGCATGTTTATGTCACTTGTATGTTATTCAATAAGCCCCTAAGTCACCTTAATGTAGAGGAAATTGGGTCATTGTTCTTTGAAAACTAAGCATAATAACCCTAAAATTGACTACCCTTCTAAAAGCAAATGCCCAGAAAAGGTTGACTCATCTTTGACTTAGGATCATAGATTGAGAGCTAGAAGAAACTTTAGAGGCCATTAATTATAATCTCACGTTCTAAAAGCTATTTCAGACTGAGATAGGTCAAATGACTTTTCCAGGGCTATTCAGATGTTATATATCTGAGGTAGGATTCAGAGATCTTCCTGATTCTAAGCTACTGTACTACCAAGCTGCCCCCAAACCCTGTAATTGAGGATAGAGAAGTTTGTACCTAAATAGAATGGAATCTGAGGAAATTAACAAGAGAAAATTAGGATAATGAATCAAATCATTATTATTTGGGGGAAGGGAAATGCTTTCTTCTAGCTGGTTTTGCAGCATTTTGCCATTATATGAACCTGTTTTCTTGTGGATTTATGTACTTAAGAGAATTGAAGAATGACTATTCTTTACCACCAGAAGGGGTGGCTTAGTTTACATTTTTATTGAGTGAGAAATTTTTTTATTAATTTATATTTGATTATAGGAAAACTTAAAATTAACTCCATTGCACCCAAATCTCTCATAAGATTTTCTCTTATGAGGCCCTTTTATTTATTTTATTTTTAGCACATACAGTACAGTTGCAAGAACAATAGAGTTTATTCTATTCCCAAGAAACACCCTGAACAAAAATAAGTCTCTTAGGTAACCATTAAGAGACCAGTAGAGGTACATCTAAGCTGGTATCTTGCTCTCATCTGCATCAAATGTTGTAGAGGAAGTAATAAAATCCTGGCAATTGATCTGATTTTTCATTACTTTTCCATCAGTGAAAACTTTTTTTGCTCCAAAGTGTGACTGATCATTTCTGTAATTTCAATCTATTAGTTTAACAGTAGATGATCTCTCTTCCTAGAAATGTCACCTGTTTCTGAAACTGCTTTAATAATAGCCTATGATAATGATTGCTAGAGCTGAAGCAATCTTGAAGCATTACTGGCACATCCCCTTCAATTTTAAATATACTTTATTTAAATTTTAATGGCAGTGAATATGTTTAAATTCCAAAGTGACTGAAAATCATGTAAATACTATATTAATATTTCATCCTTGGGGGAAAAATGTCACCATTCAGGAAAAAAAAAACCCGAAGTCAAAATAAAGGAGAAAAATTCTAAGGATAGTTTAATGAGCTTACTTCAAATGAAACATGAGAAGTTAAAAAATACTCCTTTTTGGTTCTTTCTTGCAAGAATGCTCAGGATATGGAATCCATGTAATAATGTGGGCATATCCCTGTTGACATTTTATTTTTCAGCTAAAGCATTTTAATTACATGCGTAATATTGTTTAGAGAGAATAATAAAATTGTGCACTATGGAAACTGGATACATAGTTCTATATTGGCTTCTGATGAATGACCTCATTAACACCCTCCATTATAAATTTCAGTTATGGGATGAAAGTAAGTGAGGAATTACATTAATTCTCTGAAAATGCAAGTTGAAGAGATTTTGTTTTGCCTCAGTAGTAACCAATGGCTACTTTATTTTCTACCATGGACTTTTTTTTTTAAAGGGGGGGCTTGTACTGATAATTTTTGTTAAAGAACAAAATTCCCCAATTACCTGTCACAATAATTGTAAAGATCTCAATCTTGTCTGTGTGCCTGAATTTTCTGAGGAAGGGCTTTCTTAAGGAGGGAGAGAATTGTATTTCATTGTTATGATCTATTTATTCCTGGCCACCTCTGTTGAAAATGCTGTCCAGGGTGCCAATTAATTTTAATTGTGGTGTTTTTATGTGTGAGATGGACGTTTGTCTTGCTGAAACTGGATTGATACCAGCAGACCATTCCTCAGAGGCTGGTTAATGGATGCTAATGACCTCTAGCCTTGTCCTCATCACCCTGTTGATGGTGATATCACTTATCTTCTGCAGTGTAGATTGTATTTTTACTGGGTCTTATAATAAATCACATCATGCATAATATGCAATGGCTGGGACACTTGAAGGAAGTCACATGCTAGGGTAGAATAACAATACACACGCACTTTGCTTCCCCACACAAAGCAGTTGCAATGGAGTAGAAACAATGGCAAAGTTAGGACTCCCCCCCCCAAAAAAAAAAGGGTTTGACTCCTTAATTTGTCACTTACTAGTTGTATAGCTTGCAGCAAATGACTTAACCTCTTTAAGCCTCAGTTCCTTATCTATAAAAATGGGATAATACTTGGGACCCTGTACTTCAGAGCACTGTTGTAAGAAACAAATAAATGAAGGAAATGATTTTTGTAACTATGAGATGCTATATAAATGTGATGATATGAAGCTAGGTTGGGGATTTCCCTTAAGTCATCTATTTATAGGTTTGTTTGTTTGTTTTTGTCTTTTGGAGGGCAATTGGTGTTAATTGACTTGCCCAAGGTCACACTGCTAGTTTTTGTGTTAAGTGTCTGAGGACAAATTTGAACTAGGGTCCTCCTGACTCCAGGGATGGTGCTCTATTCAATGCACCACCTAGCCACCCCTAATCTTTTTATAGTTTTAAGTAAGTACATTAATCTTGGGGAGAAGCACAATGAGTTGAGAGGAGGAGCCTAATGGAGAGGAGGAGCATTAAACATGACATGGTTTGTTACACTGACCATGTGCTCTAAGGACTGTGGTTATAAATAGAATCTATGTGATCTGTAATGGCAAAGGAAGAGCAAACTGGGCTCTGAGTCAGGTGATCTTGACTTCTAGGTTTAGCTTTGTCACTAATTATCTCTGTCACCTGGGGCAAATTGCTGAATCTCTTGAAGTTTCAATTTTCTTATTTCCAAAATGAGACAGTTGGACTATAGTTTGGGTTCTTAACCTGCAAACTGTGGACATATTTTAGTCAGTCCATAAACTCTAATGGAAAAAAAATACATCTTTATTCATTTATTTTTACTAGACCATTTGTTTCAAGTATTTTAAGAATGAAATTTCTCTAAAGGGTGGGGTCTAAGACCCTTGTTACTCCAGATTCCATTTCTGAGTAGACAAGAGTGTCAGAGTGAAGCTCTAATGTGTAAATTGTTTTTGTATTATGGCATGTTCAGATATAATCCTTCTTTATGCCTTGCCTATTGTAGGTTAATTTAAAAATATGTATGTATGAAATATGTACATATATACATTTCAATTCTCTATTCACTTTACTAGGTTTCTTTTCTTTTCTGTTTCTTTTCCTCAGATAAATTGTTTGGCTGCAAAAAGGTTTTCTCAAAATCATAACAAACATAGGGCTTTAAATAAATTTTATTCATTTAAATAATCTCAAGGATCTTTTAAAAACATCAGCACACGTGAAGAACAAAAACAAAGTGTAAATGATACATAAAAGATACCTGTTATAGACAGTTTTAATATTGTGGTTAATGATTTTCTGAGACTGGAAAGAGCTATTTTAATAGTGTATAGTTAATGAATGGGAAGAGCTGTTCTTTCAGGCAAAACATAAATTGATAAAAAATATGCAAAGGCAGAACTCATTATCATTTCTTTTATTTATGCAGTGTTCTTTTTTAAATGAATTTTGAACTAGCAGACAATTTATAAGGAGGTGTAGTAAATAGATATTTCATCTACTTAGCAAAATAAATTAATAATATTAAACATACTACTCAGTAACAGGAAAGTTTCCTAGAAGCTGTTTCCAGATTTCCTTTTTGGAACATCTGTTACTTTTGTTTTCAAGAGAAGCAGATTGTCTTTAAGGGATGATGTGAAAAAAATTCAGTCACTGGGAGAGCTGTTTTCTTTTCTTTTTCTTTTTCTTCCTTTTTGGAGGGGGAAGGTAGGGCAATTGGGGCTAAGTGACTTGCCTAAGGCTAGTTTTGCGTTAAGTGTCTGAGGGCAAATTTGAACTCAGGTCCTCCTGACTCTAGAGCCAGTACTCTATTCACTGCGCCACCTAGCCACCCCTGGAGCTGTTTTCTAATTGTGATCTTTTGGCCCTCTTAATTGGAATTGGGTCCTGGAAAGAGATGGTTTTGAATATAATCTTTATTCCATAGATCATCTTTTTTCCTCATACCTTCTGTGAATTGGCCTCCTGGGCCCCACAGGACACAATCTTGCCCTTCTGCCACCACATTGGACATCCAGGGAAAGCCTTTCTTGTCAATTCAGTGTCCAGCCATGGGGACTGATGATGATGCATGTTACTCACTTCTTGAGACAGATATTGAAGTGATGGACTCAATATACAAAATAAAATATTTATTTTTGAACCTAACCAGCATGAGAATTTGCTTTGTTTGACAATACATATTGGGCATGAGGATATTGTTTTTATTTATTTTTTCAGTTGGATGGGTGAGGAAAAGTGTCAGGGATAGAAAATAAATGGTTGTTAATTCAAAAAATAATTTTAAAAAATCTAGTCACCCAACTCCCTTAAGAGACCTCTCTGTAACCACCAATAATCTACCTTGACTCTCTGTTCACATACTTCCACCCTGTTGTACTTTCTCCATCCTAGTGATTTGGAATCTTTGTATATAGTAAAAATCCTGTTTCCCATTCTCAACTGCCCATTCCCTTACTCTTATCCCCCTTGACCCTAGCCTTTGAATATCCCATTCCAGATCTACTCACCTTTTCCACTATTCCTTTCAGATTACCAGCTCCACTCACTTTCATCTTAAACCTTTTCCTTTCCTATTCCTCCCATCTTTTGGCTTTCGCTGACAATTGATTCCCTTCTAATGATGTGGAACCAGTATCTACCCTTTTTAACACTCAAAGCTGGAATACTCTTTCTTTCCCATTGCCTCTTCCAGATTTTCCTGCTATTACCATCACTCAGTTAACTTTCTTTTTTTGAGGTTCATTCAATCCAAATTTGTCACCAAATCAAGATTCTGGTAGTTATTATCTATTGACTCCAAGACATTCTCCTTCCTTCCTCAGTGAGCTCATTGGATCACAGTTTTTCTCTCCTTTCCAACTTCCTCCCTCATACTAAGGAATTCAATATCAATATCTATAGATAGATATGCCCTCAAACACCTTAATTTCTGAGTTCCACAATTTGCTCATTTCCCATGATTTATTCCTCTATTGCATCCCAGTTCCATACAGAGCCTTTGATCATTCCATCACCCCAAAATGTTCCTCATCTGCTCCTCTCTCTTACCCCTCGTAAACCAATTCAGCTCCATGTTTTCCTCTAAACTTGAGTACTTTGTCTCCTTATTCTATTGCTGTGTATTAGTTGCCAAATCCCAACCCTGTATTTCTTCCATCATTCCACCTTCCTTAGCTTCTGTTCATGCACTGCTGAATAGAGTTGCTGGAGGAAATCATGAAATTGTGCTGACTGGGTCCATTACATACTTGTTACATAATCTCAACTGGGCCCTCACTTCAGCAATGCAAGTATTTTGTACCTCCCTAATCAATTTACTATCTTCATTTTAATAGTTCTTCCAAACCTCTTCAACTCTCCTTAAATATCCCACTTCTACCATTTTAGCTGTGTACTTTGCTGAAAAAAAATTAAGACATTTTTCTAAGAGCTCCCTCTTCTCCCCTTCTTACCATTTAACATCACTCAGATTTATTTGCCCACTGTTTCCTCCTTTGAGGCAGCTAGGTGGTATAGTAGATAGAGCACTGGGCCTGGAGTTAGAAAGACCCGAATTCAAATTTGACCTTAGATATTTATTAGCTGTGTGACCCTGGGCAAGTCACTTAACCCTGTTTGCCTCAGTTTCCTCATCTTTAAAATGAGTTGGAAAAGAAAATGGCAAATCTCCAGTATCTTTATGAAGAAAATCCCAAATGGGGTCATGGAGAGCCAAACATGACTGAAATGACTGAGCAATAACAAAAATGTTCATTTGTCTAACATGAGGAAGTAGTGCTTCTCCCTGTTAGTTCCAATCTGTTGACTCTTATTTCTGTGTAGATGATTCTTTTATTTATCCTGCCCTAAACTCTTTCCTGATTTCTAGTCTCACATTACCTCTTGAACTTCTCATACTGGATGTTCTGTAGCCATCTGTAAAGCCATGCACATGCAGCTTTCTGGAGGACTGCTGCTGTGAACAGCTTTTAAGATTCTGATTACACAGTATAGTGAACTCTCTATTCAATAACAAATCAGAGCAAAACATCCACAGAAAATCAAGGTACAGCATTCACAATGTTACAACTTATCACAGAAAATCAAAATACAGCACTCACCATGTCACAACTCAACAACTTATCACTAAAATGGCCACATAGTTTTCATCAAAGTAGTCACATAGTTTTAAACAAAGTACATTCATTTAGTCAATGACAAAATCCTTAATTCAATCATTAAGTACAAAAGTCAAAGTTCTTCACCCCTAGGTCACAGTAAATCATAATCTTCTCAGTACACAGTATCCAAGTAAAGTCTTCTTTCAGCTTGACTTGAGGCTGGCTCTCAGCTTCCATGGTTCCTCTTCCATGGTCTCAGCTCCAACTGTCACCTGGGTTCAAAGGCAGGCAGCTCCCAGTTCCTTGTTCAGCTCCTTGTCCAGTTCTTCATCCAGTTCCTGTTCCATATTGAAGCTCACAGTGTCCGGTCTACCTCAAATCCTTCACAGCTTCTGCTTCTGGGAAGACAAAGCTTAGCAGAGCCACGATAATATTCACACACGTTGCCAGCACCATCATCAATTCACTCTCTGCCTGTGAAATTAACTCAGACCCACCAACAAGGTCTGAGAACTCAATACAAACCATCAACATAGAAATTAACACAGACCCATCAACAACGTCCAAGAAGTCAGCACATCATCAGTGAAGTCCTGGGACCTCCAAAACCCTCCTCTAAGACTTCTGTAAACATATAACCAGAAAATCCTCTTTCAAGGCTTTCAGTAAGGTCCCAGAGCTTCTGTACAAAGTATCACAAACAAACATCAATACAGACAAAGCAGACAGAGTGCTGGGATGCCACAAATTTTCTTCTTCTTGACTCTGCCACAAGAGTCCTCTTCTCAGTTCTGCTGTCTCTAGCATGGGCTTCTTCTTATATGTGGTCATTAGCTCCTCCCCAGGAGTTCACAAGTTGTGGGGTTCCCATGTTCTGCTTCTTAACAGACTTGATACAGAGCTCAAAAGAAACTTGAACTGAAACAAGGTGTTAATTCAATAGCTGAAACAAGGTGTTAACTACTTCTTTGCTTGACATTACACCATCCCAAACCCAACATGTCTAAACCAGAAATTATTTTTTTCTCCCAACCCTCTTCTCTTTTTAACTTTCTCATTATTATTGAGGGCATCCTCAATAATCACTATCCTCCCAGTAATTAGAGCTTAAAACTTTGGTGTCATCCTTGATTCCTCATTATCCTTACCACATATACCCAGTTTGCTACCAAGTCTTTTTTTCTACCAGTTCATCATTCTTCTCTATACTCACTCAACTGCTGCCCTGGTATAAGCCTTCATCACCTCATGTGAAGATGATTGTATTATTCTTCTGGTTTTTCTTCCAACTCTGTATATCTCCCCACTTTAATCTATCCTCCACTCAACTGCCAACTTCTTATACCACAGGTTTGACCATGTCACTCCCCTACTCACTACACTGCATTTGCTGTCTATTACCTCTAGGATAAAATTTAAAATGCTCTGTTGAACTTTTAAAGCACTTTACAACTTGGCCTTTTCCTTCTTCTCTAGTTTTTTTTTTACACCTTACTCCCCTCTGCCTACTCTATGATCCAGTGTAACTTGCCTTCTTGTTCCTTTTACATGACACTATATCTCATAAGACTGTCTAGAAATGATGTTGTTGTTGAGTTATTTCAGTCATGTCCAACTCTCCATGACTCCATCTGGGGTTTTCTTGGCAAAGATACTGGAATGGTTTGCCATTTCCTTCTCCAGCTCATTTTATAGATGAGGAATGGAGACAAGCAGGGTTAAGTGACTTGACCAGTCACACAGGCTGGATTTGAACTCAGGAAGAAGAGTCTTCCATATTCTCAGCCCAGTGCTGTATCCATTGCATCACCTCAAGAAATGTCTTCAAGAAAAGACTTAATTGATAGAAAATAAAATTGTTATTCAGAGATGAAAATAAAACTATACACTGTAAACATACTTAGGATAACCTTGAGGAATACTAGCAGTTCATAGTAGCTTAGGTCTTGCTCAGGTTGTCTCCTAGTGGCTGAAAACATCATTCAGAGCCACTAGGAATTGATTGGTCCAAGAAGCTGCCTCCTGTTTGGGACCTTGCATTATCCTAGTCTAGTTTTTCCAGTGAAAAGTCACTCTCAAGAGCAAAGTGGAACCAATGAGATAGGATCAAAATTGAGACTCCTGAATTTTTCAAACACCAGAGGCAGGGAGTCTATCTTTCCCCTTCCATTACTGATTAATTGTAGGAGATGACTATAAATTGTTTTGATTTCTTCATTGAAAAACTGCCTGTTCATATCCTTTGACCGTTTATCAATTAGGGAATGATTCATATTCTTATAGATTTGCTAAGGATATTTATATATTTAATATTTACATGTTTGAGATCATCTGGGGAATGACTGAACAAGTTGTGATATATGATTGTGATGGAATTCTACTATGCTATAAGAAATGATGAGCACAGTGATCTTAAACAAACATGGAAAGACTTTCATGAAATAATGAAGAATGAAATGAGCAGAACCAAGAGAACATTATATACAGTGATACTAATATTGTTTTAAGAAAGACTTTGAGCAAATAAGTTATTTTGACTAACACAAATATCCAAATTAACTATAAAGGATATATGAAGAAAGACACTATCTGCATCCAGAGGAAAAATTGATGAATAGAAATATGTGTAGAATAATTTTACATACATATACCTATTTATGTTTAATAGGTATTAAACTCTAGGGCTGGGGTTGGGGAGTAAGAAAAAAAAAGAAAAAAGTTTACGTGTAAAAATAAATGTAAAAAATAACAGGAACAATAATAATTTTTTTAAAAAAAATTATAGGATGTGGCTTGGGTCTAAAGAAACAGAATTCTCACTGAGTTGCTGCCAACTAAAAAAAGAAAGATATACTTGAAAATGTGTTATGTATATATGACAGCTTGTTTCTGGATTCCATCCCTGATTTTTCCTTCCTCATGAACTTTTTAGATAGCTTCTCTTTGGCTACTCTTTTTTTTTTCCTGTGGTTACTCCTCTTCTCCATTACAACTTATTATTGGTGCCTTTGAACAAAAGAAATTGTGGGAACAGTAACCATGTTCATTTCTTGACTGTCAATGTTCTTTCTGCATGTGTAAATGCCATGAAAACTTAACAATTTAAATTTTATTTGAATCTGTACACATTGAAGCACACATATTTAGATATTTCCAAAGATCAGTATGTTACTGATTGACTATTTTCCCCATCCATGGAGATCATAACTCTTCTACACTTTCGTCCATGACTGTCATGGATTGGGATGGACCACAAACTCTATCCAATGGTAGTCAGTCAGCTTACTAGTGATAAGTAACTTGTAGCTTAATGAGGCTGTGTTTTGGACAACACACAGTCAATTATTGGATTTTGAAGCCTTCAAAAGTTGAGTAGAACTGTCTGAACTTGTATTCCATGCACATAACATTTTAGAACCAGACTCTCCATGCTCTTCAAGCCTTGATAAAGGACTTCAAAATGTGAATTTTTCATTTCTCATTCAGA
The DNA here is from genome assembly GCF_028583685.1 of Petaurus breviceps papuanus. Taxonomy (NCBI): domain Eukaryota; kingdom Metazoa; phylum Chordata; class Mammalia; order Diprotodontia; family Petauridae; genus Petaurus; species Petaurus breviceps. The sequence goes on along the minus strand of NW_027187348.1, from coordinate 10,453,577 downwards.
TTTCAGAATTTTGAGTTATTTCATTGCTAAGTGCTAGAAGGAGGATACCAATAAGGTGTTTTTCTTTGGCAAGTGAAAGAAGAGTAATTGCAAGTGTTTATAAGTTGCTGTTGAACTTGCTAGAGAATTTATTTAAACCAGGACTTCCTAAGGAGTTACATCAATAAACATTTGTCGCTTTATAACCTTCAAAGTGGTTAGATGTCCTTATGATATTGGACTGAGGTTTGTTTTATGTTTTCTCTTAGATATGAAATCTTTTTTTTCCCCTCAAAGTTTAACAATGAAAGAAGAACTTATATCCAGCTAACCTTCCCTTAAAAAATCGAGTAACCAATTACCAGCACTATCATATTCATAGTTCTGTATGGGACATGAGGCATAGCACAATGCTGAATGTGCCATGGATGCAAAATCAGTGTGGTTTGAGGAGAATGGCTTTTCCTGTACATGGTTTAATTAATTGGTGAACATTTATTAAGCTCCTGTCATGTACCAGGCACTGTGTAAAGTACTGAGGACACAAAAAGAGGCAAAAGACAGTCCCTGCCTTCAAAGATCTTACAATCTAGTGGGAGAGAAAAGATGCAAACAAATATGTGTGTGTGTGTGTGTGTGTGTATACAGAGAGAGAGAGAGAGA
>NW_027187348.1:10438965-10452835 GCF_028583685.1 Petaurus breviceps papuanus | reverse complement strand
GAGAGAGAGAGAGAGAGAGAGAGAGAGAGAGAGAGAGAGCTGGAGAGCTGTATATAGGATAAATGGGAAAAATTAACAGAGAAAAGAGAGTGGAACTAAGAGGGTTTGGTAAAAGATTCCTGTTGAAAATGTAATTTTAGTTGGATTTAAAGAAAATCAAAGAGGTCAGTAGTCAGAATGAAGAAGAGAGGGTGTTTCAGTCATGGCAGGTCTTGTTTCTAGAAGAGCCAAAAGGCCAGTGTCACTGGATCGAAGAGAATTCAATGGGCAATAAGGTATAAGGAGACTGGAAAGGTAGAAGAGGGATAGGTTATAAAGGTCTTTGAATGCCAAACAGAGCATTTTGTATTTGTTACTAGAGGTAATAGGGAGCCACTCGAGTTTCCTGAGTAAGGGGAATGATAAGATCAGACCTGAGTTTTAGGAAAATCACTTCAGTGACTGAATGGAGGATGGATTAGAATTGGAAGAGACCTGAGGCAGTCTGAACCACCAGCAGGCTATTGCAATAATCAAGGCATGAGGTGATGAGGTCCCGTATTAGAGTGATGGCAATGTCAGAGAGAAAGGCAGTGAGGGAGAGAAAGGGAGGTATTTCAATGATGCTACAAAGGTGAAATCTACAGGCCTTGGCAATAGTTTGGATGTGGGGGGGGGGGGGAGAGTGTGGGACATGAGAGATAGTGGGGAATCCACACAATTTCCTGAGGCAATCTAACCCACTTTCTTCTACTGTTCAGTTCCTGGCTCAACTCTTTCTTTTATGCTATTTGTCCCTCATATGTATACTGAGGGACAAGCTCTGTAGACCTCTACCAAAAATATTGCACATAGGCTACACTTACATTTCCAAGATTTGTTTGGATATTGGTAGAACTATAAATATGTAATGCTAGTCTTTATAGGTGAGTCCTGAATATAGAGTTGTTCTTTTGTTGAAAATAAACTTTGGAAGTAGCATGTATGAAAGTTTTTGTTTGGCTTTTCGTTATTCCATTGAAGCTTTTCATAACTCGCTTTAGAAAACTCATCAAAATCTAAGTTTTTTAAAAAACCTTTTTGCAATGAAATGGGAAAGTAAGGTGCAAATATCTTTTTTGCATTTGCAGTTTTTTTTATTCTCAAGCCAAGTATTGCTTCTGAATGTAATTGGATAAGTGGTGCCTTTGATTCCTATTCTTTAGATTTTTTTTCCAATTTTACCTTTTTTTTATAAAGAGTTATTTTAGAACTTTGTTTTCAAACAACTTGTCGAGAAAACATATATAAATGAATTAAATTTATTAAGAAAAAACACCATTTATCAAGTGTTTACTATGTGCCAAGCACTATCCTGAGCACTGGATCCTACAAGTGCAAAGGCAGGGAAGTCTACTCACTTGAGGTAGACCTCCTGGCATAAGGAGGCACTCTTGGTCCATACACCATGTGCCTTTGTGACTAGTGTTTTCTTTGCAGTATATAGTGATGGACAATCATAGAGTCTGGTGCATTCAGCTAAAGAATTTTTAGTTCATCTGATTTCATACTGCTCAAGTAACTCAGATGTGAGGTTGCAGTACATCCTAAAATAAATAGATTTATTACTTTGACTTACATTAACACCCAGAATTTTCCTTCCATTTTCATTAAATGAAGCATTTTTGAGGGAGATGGAAAGCTCTTTTCACTCTTCTGTCCTAGTATTGGCTGCTTATTGTTGGTGTCCCACTTCTAACAGTGGATGAGAGTGACTTCATCCTTTAGAAAAGAATGTAAAATCGTTGGCCACTGTTAGCAACATCTGGGAAAACTGCCTTCTAACTGTAGAAATCCAACCATGCATCCAGCTCAGAGTGGTCTTGAACTTTTGTTATGATGGGAAGTGATTGGACACCTTATCTTATTAGAAAGTTTTACCAGAACAAAGTAGGCACATTTGGTCAGAGTTTTTGATGTTTCTGAGATTGTCCAAGCCTAAAACTATAAAAACCTTCTTCAAGGATGGTTACTTTAGGATGTAATGAACTTAAAAAATGTGAAGATCTGCTTGGGATCTCTTTTATGCTTTAATTTTTAGAGATTTTTTTGTGTTTGTTTCACATATGGTGACTATATAAACCAAAGAACTTGGTTTATTTATTTTACCATTAAAAACTTGTTTATTCATGGTGTCTTCTTGTGAGGTGATGATATTGAAAATTAAACATGGGAGTGTTGGGAAATAGAATGGTTTGAAATCAGGGTCTGACTAATTCCTTGGCCTAATTCCTTAGTACAGGAGTCCAGGCTCTGTTTCAAGGGTTGGAGCCAGAATGATAGGGAAAGGAGGTAGGGCATTACAATAGACTAGTCATCTATTCAAAGGACGTCTTTGGAATCAACTGCCCTGTAACAACCTGTAGCCCTGTGAATAGCTCTGACAGTTGGGGCCATAGCTCTTTTCTGCTGATTGTAGGCTGCTGGCAGACAGAAGATAGGCCTGGAATAAACTAAAAATACTTCTTTATTTTCTGACAACTACTTAAAAATAATTTCTGGTCTTTGCCTTCTTTCTGGAGAAACTTCAAGAGTTCAATGAGGAAGAAGCTGGCAAAAATACACATGAATAAATATTAAGCCAAGTTTTGGGTTGAAAAAAAGTTCCAGGAGTATTTGTCTTACCAAGAGTCAGAAAAGGCTACAATGGAGTTAGCCCTAGAACAACGTCAGTCTTTTCTTTCATCTCCACAGCAGAGTTTCACTAACTCCTTCCTTTTCGTTGGCAGTGTTCTTCCTCCCAGCTGGCCTTCTCCACCCTGCTGAGAATTGCCATATGAGGGTGTGTGGCTTTCTTTAAATCATCACCACTGAATCTGAAGCTGGGGCAGAGGTCCTTCATAGATGGCTGGGAAGGAAATTCTGGGTTTGAGGCACTCCTTGGTTCCTAGTTAGCCTCATATTGCAGGGTCCCTCCCTTCCCCAGTCTCATTCAGCATGACCACATCACATGGTTATTGAAAATGACTAGAACAAAATGCCTCTGAATGCTGGACTACTTTTATAACAGCACAGCAACATTACACTCCCAGAGACATTTTTGATTATTTTGGCTATAAATCATTTTGGCACTTTTCATAGGGAAGCCAGTTTATTATTGGTTCACACATGTGCTTTTGATCATTTTTAAACTGAGTAGGTGGCTTGTAAGGCCCGAGGGCTTTGTCACTTATGAGAAGTGAGATGAAGAATTATGTCCTTTGTGATTTGTTCAAGGCATAAGTTTGTTTTTGTAACTTTCTTTTTGCATGTGTATGGCCTAGATGTGATTGCATTGGAACTCTCAAAGAGAAAACTTCTACCAATGCAGACCATGTTGTCAGTTGTTTTTCAGTCATGTACAACTCTTTGTGACCTCATTTGGCATTTTCTTGGCAAAGACACTAAAGTGGTTTGCCATTTCCTTCTTCAGTTCATTTTAAGAGATGAGAAAACTAAGGCAAATGGAGTTAAGTGACTTGTCCAGGGTCATGCAGCTAGTAAGTGATTTGAACTCTGGAAGACAAGTCTTCCTGATTCCAGGACCAGAACTCTATCCACTGAGCTACCTATTTTCCCCAGTGCAGACTAATCTACTAGGCAGTTTAGAGTCATAGAGAGTAGCCTGGGAGCATGGAAAGTGATCTGCTTTTGCAATTGGTATTCTAAGTGAGTTGCTTGAGGGCATTGAGAGTTTAAGTGACATGCCAACCATCATGCAGCCAGTTTGTATATAGTAGTATAGGCCAGGTCTTCCTAACTCCAAGGAAGGCTTTCTATCTAGTCTACCAGACTGCCTTTCTTTATAACTTTGTAGGTGCTTATTTCTTTTGAAGACCAAAGCAAAAAATGAAAAGGTAAAGTTACCTTAAAATGAGCACAATTATATTCTTTATGCTAGAGTGCAGGATATTTGTACTTGACTCTACCAGAAGAAAAGGAGGGAGCACAGAGCACTGTGTAGGTGCTAATTCTGGGGAAATATATCTACAGAGAAGCTCGGAACATTCCTGGAGGGGGAAGTGATTAACTAAAAAGTTATTTTACTGTTGGTCATTTGAAAACTGATCCACCATTATTTTGCACCCATGTAATAATATGGGTGTCAGTTAGATCTGAAAGAGGTTTTAGAAATGGTGTCTTGGAGCAGCCATGTTGGTACTGAAAGTGCTGAATATCCAACCCCTAACCCATCATTTACATTTGCTGTGACTTTCTAGGGGATTAGAGTAGCTTGATAAAGTACACGAGGGACACATCTACTGTTTATATTCTTTGAGGAGAGTGGACTTTATTTGTTCAAGATTTTAGAAGTGAGTCAGAATGGAGAATAGAATTATTCAGTAGAAAACCCAATGAAGAAATGAAGACCTTTAGGTTCATCTGTTTGATACATGTATGATTTATTGTGCCAAGGCTTTTCTTAGTATTGTTGTTGTTTAGACATTTTCAGCTGTATCTGACTCTTTGTGACCCCTTATGGGGGTTTTCATGGCAAAGAGACTAGAGTTATTTGCCATTTACTTCTCTGGCTCATTTTATAGATTAAGAAATTGAGGCAAACAGGATTAAGTGATTTGCCCATGGTCACAACTAATAAGTGTCTGAGGCCAGATTTGAACTCAGGGTTTCCAGACTCAAGTCCTGTCATTTTGTCTACTGTGACACATAGCTGCCCAAAAATTTGACTTAGGAAACCATTAATGTTTTGGCCCAATCTCAATTTCTTTTTCTCTTGACTTTGGTAGTAAAAAACAATAGCTCAGGAATGAAGTAGAAGTCAGTGAGGAAAGTTAATACATTAATACAGAGCAATATAGTAATCTTTATAAAAGTGTATAAATTTAAAAAGAATAATTTCCCTTTCAAGAATGATTTCAAGAAAGGCTTTTGAAGCTCTGCTAATAATTATGCAAACACAAAATTTTCCTTTATAAAAATGTTTAATTTGAAAGCTTTCATTAGAGTGAGACAGTAGTAAAATAGAGGGTTTTAGAAGCTGAATCATATTCTAATTTACCATCGCAATTTGCACTTTACATTATGTAGAAGATTAATGCCATTGAAGCAATGCCATTAGTTGCCTACATTACTGGCAGAAAATATACACAAACATTTGAAACTCCTACTGATGACTTGGAATTTGCTCTAATATTGCATCTGTGCATAAAGCCCTGAAGATTTATTATTGTTTTATAACTAAGGGGCATAGAAATTGACCACAGCAGACTAATTAAAAAATAACAGTTTTCTGGTAAGTCCAAAAGCTTAATTGTTAAATGCCCAAAATACTAAGGAAAAGCAAAATTCAGTAATCTAAAATGGGTAATTTATATCTATGTCAACCAAAGATCTCATATGTGTTTGATTCAACGAATCATTTCAACAGAATCTTGTAATGGAAGTAAATTTTCTTCATTTTCATGGATGTGGTTTTAGTCAATTGAATAATAAATCATTATGTTTTTTTGGACTTAGGGTTATAAAGGTCTTTCAGACACTACAACAACTAAATTAAGCCAGACAGATGAGAAACATTCCCATTTTTAAAGACTTCCACAGGGGAAGATCATGCAGCCTCCTTTGATTATGTCTTCAGTGTTGTAAAAACTATGACATTGTGTTAAAATGACAACCAAAACAAATACCAAAGATCTGATGTAAAATCATGGAAGACAAAGATTACATGGCCTCACTGGCCTCATCTAAAAATCATTTTGTGGCTGAATAGTGCCCTCTTGTTGCTGGGGTATTTATGAGGTCCTTTCACCTTTTCCTTAAGAATAGTTTGTGTATGTGGGATTCAATACATATACACCACAGAAGGGTTAAAAATATGTTAGTGCTTTTGCATTCTCTCTTAAGAAGGACATTTGAATTGCTGAAGTCATAACTTAATACTAGGGAAGTTAGTGGAGCTGGTAATGAGTCAGAGATAAATCTCACTTGAGGAATTTATAAGTTTTACAAAATAGCAAAGATCTTTGAATCAAATCTTTTTTTAACCCAATGACTTCTGTTGTAAATGTAGAAATGCATTTCCATGGAAATAACTTGGCACTATGACTAAAAAATATTTAAGCTTCTTGTGTTTCAAATGTTGATGAATAAAATTAGAAAATCCCCTATCTAAAGATAAAATAAATTTCCTGATAAAAGAAATCAATACTGGGGCAGCTAGGTGGCCCAGTGAATAGAGCACCAGCCCTGGAGTCAGGAGGACCTGAGTTCAAATCCGGCCTCAAACACTTAACACAAAAACTAGCTGTTTGACCTTGGGCAAGTCACTTAACCCCAATTGCCCTCCAAAAAGCAAAAAAAAAAAAAGAAATCAATACTAATACTCAAAGTAATTCACAAAGCACAGATGTTGTCTTTACAATGAAAATAGTAAGTCTGAAGCCATCTGACTAGATCCATGGGAAACAAACATAAGCCAAAATTGTCTGGTCCTTTAAAATCATTCTGTAGTTATTTTGTTTTCGTAAAGTAAATGTTACTCTTTAAATACTTTTCTAAAGGCATTTATGTTGAAATTATAGAATCATAGATTGGAAAAAAATCAAGAAATCATCTAGTCAAGAGATCATAGCCCCCTTTCTTTAAGCAAGTGAAAACATAATTCTTATCCCAGGAGATATTCATGAAGAAAAGAGACAATTATTGGTACTGAGTGGTTTTAAACATTATTCATAAGCTGTCCAAATTTGATATAGTTGCTTATTAAATACTTATTGAGCTGGATATTATTTGTAAAATTGATGAGTATGTCCTTGATTCCTTTGTTCAGATCATCAGTAAAGATAATTGTACGGCAGAATTGTGTATTAGTAAATTCTCTGGATAGGAAGGCAAGAGACCTGAGACTTAGCTCTGCCCTGATTTATTGGAGCTGTTTGGCAAGTCACTTCATCTTTTGTGACCTTAGTTAATCTTCTCTAATTTGAGAGGATTACACTAAAAAATCCTTAAATTCTCCTTCAGTCCTGAAACACTATGATTCTGTGATTTTATAGATGAGAACCTTTTGGGGAGCCATTCCCAAATACTGAATTCTAATAGGTTGACATTGGGTCATTGAAGAATATGATTTGGATTGTCTTTGACATAGTTGTTCACTTATTTTCTATAAGAATGCCACATTGGAATCAAAAGGAATCAAAAGCCTTTCTGGAAATTCAAAGAGGCAAGGCAGATGTACTAGATGTATTCTAAAGCTCACAAGTCTATGATCTGTCAATCACAAAAAGGAATTCAGTTGGTAAGGTATGATTTGCTTGTCACAAAGCCATGTTGCTTGATGTTTAAATTCTGTTCTACATGATTTCAGAGTGGTTGATAATTTGTTTTAGGCCTATAGTTCTATGCTCATTGAATAGCACTAGTTATGACTGCAAGTGATTATCGGTCTATTTCTTTTGTGTATTTTGTGATAAAAAGGCAAATTTATATAGTGGTTTTTTTTTTTTAGTTTACAAAGCAGTTTCCTGAAAACAACTTTGTAAGATATGTAGTGCAAATAATATTTATTTCCCTCATTTGCAGATGAGGAAACTGAAACTTAGAGAACTAAAATGTCTAGGATCATACAGCTAGTATGTAGTTGAGCTAGGATTCAAACCTTAAGTCTTTTGTCTCCTATTCTGGCACATCCTCTATATACAATGAGAGTTGCTTCCTATAAATTTATTTATTTATTAAAATAATTTTAATCTTTTTTTTTTGGTAGGGGGAACAGCAGGGCAATTGGGGTTAAGTGACATGCCCAAGGTCATACGGCTAGTAAGTGTTAAGTGTCTGAGGTCAGATTTGTACTCAGGTCCTCCGTACTCCAGGGCAGTGATCTATTCACTGTGCCACCTAGCCACCACCCTATAAATTTATTTATACTGTTTGTCTTCACACACGGGATAGCAGATTATAAATTATAAATTTATATATAATAAATTATAAACATAATTTATTACTTTTATAAGTACAGATTTACATAAATTGTGTTTTCTTTGTCCCCTCCTCAAAGGACTTGGGCCTTATTTCTGAGCTTCTGTGGACTGGTCATAGACTTGGACCAAGAACACCAAGCTGAAACCTACAATCAACAGAGAATGGGTCACTAGGTAGTGCAGTGGGTGGTGTCAGTTCCGGAGTCAGAAAGACTCATCTTCCGGAGTTCAGATTTGACCTAAAAAACTTTATGACCCTGGGCAAGTTACTTAACCATGTTTTCCTTACTTCCTCATCTGTCAAATGAACTAGAGAAGGAAATGACAAATCATTACAATAGCTTTGCTAAGAAAATCCCAAATGGGGTCACAGAGTAGGACACGATTGAAAATTGACTGAACAACATTAGATATGAAGCAGAGACATCAAATAGAAAGCAAAACAACAAATCCCAATCAAATTTTCAAGCAAAAGCCACATTTCTTGAATATTTCCCCTTTTAGCCATTCATATGACTACCATCCTGGGTCGAATCACTTACCACATCCCGCTTGGACTATTGTGATAGCTTCCTAATTGGTCTCCCTCTTTCCAGTCTCTGCTCTTCAAAGCACAGATCTGCTCATACTTCTCTCTTGTTCAGAAGTCTTCAGTGGCTTCTATTTCCTTTCAGATCGACTCATTTGTCTGAAGTTGGTAGCACCTTCTCTGAATAATTACTTGATATGCTCTATAATCCCTTGATGTAGGATTCTCCTAGTCAAAGATCACTGGGATTGCAATTAGAACATAGATGTTGGGGCGGCCAGGTAGCACAGCGAGTAAGAGCACCGGCTCCAGTGTTGAGAAGACCTGGAGATCGAATCCCGGGCTCAGACACTTAGCACCCACCCAGAAACACCTGGCTGTGTAACCTTGAGCAAGTTACTTAACCCCAATTGCTTAGGGGCAGCCAGGTGGCTCAGCGAGTAAGAGCACCGACTCCAGTGTCGGGATGACCTGGATCAAATCTGTGCTCAGATACTCAGCACCACACCCAGAAATAACTGGCCGTGTAACCTTGAGCAAGTTACTTAACCCCAATTGCTTAAAAAAAAAAAAGAACATAGATGTTCTTGTTTCTTTTCTAACATCTGTCTACTAGGGTAATTGAATGTTAAATCTGAAACATCCTTTTACATACTTCACTTAAACACTGGAGAATATCATGGGGGAAAAGATGGGTTTGTGTGCCAGGAAACAGCTTGGGATCATTGAAAATACCATGTACCTTGACTCACTTTGAATGACCCAGCATCTCTAAAGCCACCCACCTTTTCATGTAGACTCAGTGCATATTGTTTTATGTGAGACTTGCCTCTTGGCCTCCCAACCTTGTATGGCAGGTCTCATGTCAAATATATAAGCCATTTTCATGGTGCTTACTTCCTGTACTATACTTACTTACTGTACTGTACATGGTACTCACTGTATGAGATTTGATGCTGGACTGGTTTTGGTCTCTGGCTTACAAGTTGTCAAGCCTAGGAGATCCTATGGAAATTCCAGATGAATTTCTAATAGCCAGAATCTGTGAAAGAAGTTTTTCCTCTGAGAGATAATCCCCTAAAAACAGCAAGGGGGTACTGTGAATCACTTCCCTTCCTATATGAGACTCTCCCCCACACTTTATCTACTTGTTTCAATATTTTTTTTTATATTTAGCTTCCTAAATCTTTCACTTTTTATACCTATAGTTTGGTATAGTGAATAAGGAACATTGATTTTATTTTGGAACCATGGGTCAGGTAAAGTTAAGAGGTAATTAATCCTTTGACCCTTTCCAAATGCTATATTTTGACTATTTAAATACCTAGAAACATAAATTAAATGGGCTTTCTTTTCTTGATTTTTAAAAAATCAAGAGACTAACAGAAGAGGGGGTTCTTTATTAATTATTATTATTTTTATAATAATAATTAATTTTATAGTTATAATTATAACTATAAAATATATTTTATATATTATATATAAATATAATATATAAACAAATATAAAATAAATATTATATTTAGTATAATAATTAATTAATTATTAATACATATACATAATATGGCAACATAATATGTATTTATGACCATCCTCTATGTCTAGAATACATTCAATCCTCCCCTCTGTCTCACTGGATTCCTCTCTTCCTTCAACACTTAACTGGAGAATTATCTTTATCTGATTTCTTCTATATCTGAAACCATTTGGCAGTCTGGTGAAGCCTTGGACCCCACAAAAATACTTTAAAGACATAAAATAAAATACATAGATTAAAAATTTTATCTATTTTATTGATATATCTGTCAAAAGATTTTCTTTTTTAGATTCTCAAAGTGCTAGTACTCCTAGATTTATATATTTTTTTGTATTTTAGTTTATTCTGCTTGTACTTATATATTTTTGTCTCCGTCATTATAATGGAAGCTCCATGTGAGTGTTTTTCATTCTTTATATTTGTAGCCTCAGCACTTAGCTCAGTGTCTGTCATATATTATGTACATAATAAGCACTTATTGATTGATTCATGTAAGATCTTTTATAGTAGAAAATATCAAAAGTTAAGTTACATTAGACTGACCTCTAACAATAGATGATGCTATCTATATTTCTATTCTTTCACAAGCTATGGCTATGAATACATTATATACGAAAAATCAGTTGCAGCTGGTTTTCATGGGAGTTGTTTAGTATCACAATTCTCACACTGAAAATTTATAGTTCTCTATTTGAAGGGTATGTAGGATGATTATAGTTAGAGTCTTCAAAGTAATTTTTAAAAAGGATAAATTTTTTTCTAGAGACAAATATAATATAGGAAAGTCATATCATATACACAATACTCTGAAAGGAATATCAATATACATTAAAGTTTCATAAATTTCAACTAATTTTGGGAAAAATTATTCTAAATTAGTGAAATGTTTTATTTATATTTAAAAAGAACAATAGTTTTATTGTTATTAATGATATGGTATATTGAACTACAGTGTCAAAGAATTACCAAGTTAAAATTCCTTAGATCCAATACTAAATGAATGATTTGTAATTAGGGCATCGCTTTATGCTTGTTGGTGTTTGAAAAGTCTGTTGGTTTATAACCTTTACTTTCCTTCATTTTCTTTATATCATTACTTTTCTTCCTCCCCTTCCCATATAGTGAAGGTGAACCTCGGGCAATTCTGAATTAATTAAGTTTTCCTGAATTTGTCAGTTTTACAAAAGACATTTATTCATTATTTTCTAATTATTTTACAGGATCCTTCAAACCAAAAATGTGGAAGGAAGAAAACTGTGTCATTCAGCAGTATGCCATCAGAAAAGAAAATCAGCAGTGCAAGTGATTGTATCAGTTTCATGCAGGCTGGTTGTGAGCTGAAGAAAGTGCGTCCCAATTCCCGGATATACAATCGTTTCTTTACCCTGGACACAGACCTTCAAGCTCTTCGCTGGGAGCCTTCTAAGAAGGACCTTGAAAAAGCAAAGCTTGATATTTCTGCTATAAAAGAGATCAGGCTTGGGAAGAACACAGAGACATTTAGGAACAATGGACTTGCTGACCAGATTTCTGAGGACTGTGCCCTGTCTATACTTCATGGGGAGAATTATGAGTCGTTGGACCTAGTTGCCAATTCAGCTGATGTAGCAAATATTTGGGTTTCTGGTTTACGGTACCTGGTCTCTCGAAGTAAACAACCCCTTGACTTAATAGAAGGCAGCCAGAACACTCCAAGGTTCATGTGGCTAAAAACAGTATTTGAAGCAGCAGATGTTGATGGTAATGGGATTATGTTAGAAGACACATCTGTAGAGTTAATTAAGCAGCTCAATCCTACCCTGAAGGAATCTAAGATCAGGTTAAAGTTTAAAGAAATCCAGAAGAGCAAAGAGAAACTAACTACTCGAGTAACAAAAGAGGAATTTTGCGAAGCTTTTAGTGAACTTTGTACCAGACCAGAAGTTTATTTCTTACTTGTACAGATATCCAAAAACAAAGAATATTTAGATGCCAATGACCTCATGCTGTTTTTAGAAGCTGAGCAAGGAGTTGCTCATATAACTGAAGAGATGTGTTTAGACATTATTCGAAGGTATGAGCTTTCTGAAGAAGGGCGGCTCAAAGGTTTTCTTGCAATTGATGGATTTACCCAGTATTTATTATCACCAGAATGTGATATTTTTGATCCTGAGCAAAGAAAGGTGGCCCAAGACATGACCCAGCCATTATCACACTATTATATTAATGCCTCTCATAACACTTATCTAATAGAAGACCAGTTCAGGGGACCTGCTGATATTAATGGCTATGTTAGAGCTTTAAAAATGAGCTGTAGGAGCATAGAACTTGATGTAAGTGATGGTCCAGACAATGAGCCAATCCTTTGTAATCGTAACAACATGACAACACCCCTTTCCTTCCGTAGTGTCATTGAAGTAATAAACAAATTCGCCTTTGTGGCTTCTGAATACCCACTTATCCTTTGTTTAGGCACTCACTGTTCAGTACCACAGCAGAAAGTCATGGCCCAACACATGAGAAAGATCTTTGGTGATAAACTATACACTGAAGCACCATTGCCATCTGAAGCCTACCTCCCATCCCCTGAGAAACTGAAAAGAAAGATAATTGTGAAAGGAAAGAAGTTGCCTCCTGATCAGGATATGTTGGAAGGGGAAGTAACAGATGAAGATGAGGAAGCTGAAATGTCTCAAAGGATGTCAGAGGACTATAATGGTGAACAGAAGTTGATATGCCTCTGTCGAGAACTGTCAGATTTGGTATCTATATGTAAATCTGTACAATATAGGGATTTTGAAATGTCTATGAAAAGCCAAAGTTATTGGGAAATCTGCTCATTTAGTGAGGCAGAAGCCAGCAGAATTGCCAATGAATATCCAGAGGACTTTGTAAATTATAATAAGAGGTTCTTATCAAGGATATATCCAAGTGCTATGAGGATAGATTCTAGTAATTTGAACCCACAAGACTTCTGGAATTGTGGCTGTCAGATTGTGGCAATGAATTTCCAGACTCCTGGTCCAATGATGGATTTACATACAGGCTGGTTTCTCCAGAATGGGGGCTGTGGATATGTCCTCCGACCCTCCATCATGCGGGATGAAGTCTCTTACTTTAGTGCCAATACAAAGGGTATCGTTCCAGGGGTCTCTCCTCAAGTCCTACACATCAAAATTATCAGTGGTCAGAACTTTCCAAAACCCAAGGGAGCTTGTGCCAAAGGGGATGTTATAGACCCCTATGTCTGTATTGAAATACATGGTATTCCTGCAGACTGTTCAGAACAAAGAACTAAAACTGTTCAACAAAACAGTGATAATCCTATTTTTGATGAAACTTTTGAGTTTCAAATAAACCTGCCTGAGCTTGCCATGATCCGTTTTGTGGTCTTGGATGATGACTATATTGGTGATGAATTTATAGGACAGTATACAATACCGCTGGAGTGCCTGCAACCTGGTTATCGACACATCCCTTTGCGCTCTTTTGTGGGAGATATCATGGAACATGTGACCCTCTTTGTTCACATAGCAATAACCAACCGAAGTGGAGGAGGAAAGGCCCCAAAGCGCAGCCTTTCAGTGAGAATAGGGAAAAAGGTTAGGGAATACACCATGCTCAGGAATGTTGGTCTGAAAACCATAGATGACATCTTTAAAATAGCTGTTCATCCCTTGAGAGAAGCCACTGATGTGAGAGAAAATATGCAGGTAACATGTACCTTATGGTATTTGTGTTTTTACTTGAATTTTATCTTAAGAAAGATCGACAATAGCATCTTATTACTACCACTATTACAAGCTAGGTAGCATTTATTTCAGATTTGTAAAGTGTTTCTCTCTCTCTCTCTCTCTCTCTCTCTCTCTCTCTCTCTCTCTCTCT
>NW_027187348.1:10358786-10438955 GCF_028583685.1 Petaurus breviceps papuanus | reverse complement strand
TCTCTCTCTCTCTCTCTCTCTCTCTCTCTCTCTCTCTCTCTCTCTCTCTCCTCTCCTCTCTCTCTCTCCCTCTCCCTCCCTCTCTTTCCTCCTTTCCTCGTTTGATCTCACAAAAGTATCTTCTCCATTTTACTAGTGAAGAAACTGAGGCTTAGAGAGGTAGAGTGACTTACCCTGAGTCACACAGCTAATAAGTATCTAAGGCAAAATTTGAACTCAGGTAATTTTTATTCCAGGTCAGTCACTTACTTTATCCACTGTACCACCTAGTAGATTTATGCATGGTTTATTCCTAGAAATATGATATGAACCATTATCAAAAATACATAATATGAGAGAGCTAAGTTCAGGTCTTCTGATAGACTGTGTTCAAGGAGCATTTTTTCTTGTTTCAGATTGGTAAATATGTTGTGTCCTTTCATGCTCATATTTGCATTGTAGTAGGCACTTAATAAATCTTTGTGGTTGAATTGATTCAATCTGCAATTCTCTCCCCTTCAAAACCTCTCTCCCTAGCAAATAAACCACTTGGACTGGTAAGGTATTTAGCATATTACTTAATAAAATAAACTATTAAGTAACTATATGCAGGCTATTCATGTTTTGACTTATTATTAAATGATATTTGCAAGTTTATGCTAGTTAACACTCTTAACATTCTGTTAAGGACTTGTTCTATTCATTTCCATTTTTTTGTCCCCTTTCAGTTTTATTAATATGTTTGTTTTTACATCACATATATTTATAGATTACTCCCACTTTGTGAGAAGTCACTCAAACAGTTAAGTAGCACTAATAATTCAATGACCTTATCTGAAAATGGATGTAACATTTCACATCTGTGTTACCTCTCCCTTCTCTTCCTCTCTGGACCTATGATAATACGTGCTATCCTTTATAGAGAGGTGATTTAGGATGCAAAAGGAGACTTTCTATCTATCTATCTATCTATCTATCTATCTATCTATCTATCTATCTATCTATCATCAAGATCCATCTATCTGTCTATCTCTCTATCATCTATCTTTCCATCTACATGTATGCTATATACAAATGTAGATATACACAACAAAGTTCATATATATATGACATATTCATACACATATATACCTCATGTATATATGTATGCAATTTTGGGGAAATTATTTTGCTTGATTATGAATATTTGTTACAGCATATTTTTTTTCTTTTTCCCAATTGAGGGGAAGAATAGAGGGAGAGAAAGTAGGCTTCTCTTCATTTAAAAAAAAGCAAATTTCAACTTCATACCTTTACTGTTATTCAGAGAAGCCCTATGAAACAGAAACATAGCTCTATCGTATGCTTCCTGCATAGTTGAAAAGAGGGAAGTCTCCATGAAAATTAAATTTTTTTTGGAGGAGTAAGGCAAGGCAATTGGGGTTAAGTGACTTGCCCAAGTTCACACAGCTAGTATGTCAAGTTTCTGAGGTCAGATTTTAACTCATGTCCTCCTGATTCCAGGGCTGGTGCTCTATTTACTGTACTACCTAGCTGCCCCGAAAATTAAAATTTTAAAGTGGGTTTTTATGGAGGATTTGATAAGGGAGACAAAGTGGAGAAATTGGAAAGCTTCCTTCCCCTAAGTCATTCTTGAGAATAGTGTCATTGTTTTATTTGGAATAATTTCCCCTAAGCTGACCAACCTAACTGTAAGTGGAGAAGCACATATCAGAATAAGGAATACATATTTGGGAGGTTATTTATTCTCTTGGATTATGTGTGTTTCTGTTTCCTCCTGTTAATGTTGAAATTTAAAAAACTTTTCCCAACACTCTTACACAGAGTAATACTAAGCTGAATTACTGAAAGGTCCCAGACTGTTGAATGAGAGTAATGCTGGAAAAATACTATAAATATTAGTAGTTCATTTTCCAGCACCATCTTTCATCTTAATTTACTTAACAAATGTTAGAAGCAGACATAAGCCAATAGAATTTTAGCAGTTAGGTAGAAATATCATCAAATAAATATAAGATGAGCATATTTTGAATATATTTAGTTTGAGAATTCTATCAATTAAAAACCTACTATATATACAATATATAATTATTTTTCCTGTTTAAATCAAGTATAAAAATGCCTTGGCTCTTCTTTTAAATCCTTGAGACCAATAGCATATCTTATTTGTTTATTCTGAAAAAGTATAAATAATGAGAACCAATACTACATATGAAATGTTATACCACAGGATTGTAATATATGTATATCCTGAATATAGTTCATATAGGTAAGACTCAGCAGAAGAGACTGGCAAACAAATTTACTAAGCATCAACAAAAGGTGTTCTAATTAGAGGCATTGTTTTCTTTTTATGTTCGCTTCCAGTTCTAGTATTCTGTTATTATGTACAGAAATAATAGATTAGAAAATGGCAGCAATCACTTTCATTTAATATGGGAAAAATTTATGTGGCTTAAGAACTGTTCTCCATCATAAAAGAGAAAAAAAAAGAAATAGTGTGATAGAGTAGTAGACTAGAAGGAAGGAAATAGGAAACCTGTTTTCTAGTTGTGGTTTTGACTCTAATACTTTCTGTCTTCTGGGCAAGACATTTAACTTTGTCAGCCTCATTTGTGAAATGAGAAGGTTGAATTAGATGATCTATGATTTCATCTAAGTCTGAAATTTTATAGTTCTAGTATTTCAGTGTGTATAGTCCCTATTTTCAGGAAAGTTTTCTTTTAAAGCTATAATGTATATACTAATAATTGCCTTTAACTTAATATGATAAACACATATGTATATACAATACATACATATATAATATAAAAGTCCCTGAGCCTATGCAATATTTTCATTCTGATATATGTGTGTGTGTACATGCACATGTATATATATTCGTACATCTATCCATTCTTATCATAGATAGATGTTTATATGGCAGTTAGTGGATAGAGTTGTGCATGGAGTCAGGAAGACAAGTTCAGATCTAGCCTCAGATACCTACTAGATGTGTGACCCTTAGGAAGTCACTTAACCTCCATCTAAGTTTCTTTGATTCTAAAATGGGGATGTTATGAACATAAAATGAGATAACATTTGCAAAGTGCTTAGCACAGTGCCTGGTGCATTTTAGTAAAGCATTTAGTAAATGCTTATTTTCTTCCTTCATTCCTTTATTTTTTTTCCTTCTTTACATAATTTTTGTGCATTTGCGTGTATACATATGCACACACATATAGATGCATATATATTTATGTATATATGTATGTAGGCATTGCTATAGGCTCAGAAAAGAAATCATGTAAATATTACTTGGGGACGGGTTTGTAAATGATTAGTTTATCACCCTAAAATACTCACTGATAGGGGTCAGATGGATGCTGGATGGCTCTAATGCTTTCTCCACATACTAATGATTATAGTAGAGGGTGAGTAAAATATGGGTAATTTCCAAAAAATATTTTATACAATTAACTCAAAAATGCATTTTCCTTGTGATGTCAGGGGACGATTACTAATCTATGTGTTACTATTATAATTATGGAGATGGGAGCAAAATTAAATTGTGTGTGAAATTATAGTTTCCACAAGTAGTCATAGCAAAAATTAAAGAAGTTATAATTAACAAGCTATTGCTTAAAAATTATTTAAAACTTTTTTTGGAGGAAGTTTACTTGAAAATGCATTAATGTGGACTTAGAAATGACCTGCTTTGTTTTTGTAGGGTATGAGAAATTGCTTACATCAGAAAAGTATAAACTGTAATAATAGACTAGATATTCATGTATCTTTGTGAATATTGCTACTTTAAAAAATTGGTCATTTTCCAATTTACCTCAAATTTGCAGTTCCTTTAATCTGTTTTGGAATTATGAAAATTCTTAATGGAATTATCCGTCAAGAACAGATGTTGTATAAAATAGATGTAATGTGTTAAACCATTCAATGTAATTCCACATTTTTTCCCAACAGAATGCAATAGTGTCTGTTAAGGAGCTTTGCGGACTCCCTCCAATTGCCAGCCTGAAACAGTGCATGTTGACTTTGTCCTCTCGGCTGATAAACAGTGATGATACACCCTCTGTTTCTCTCATTATGAAAGATAACTTCCCTTACCTGGAACCTCTGGGGACAATACCAGATGTACAGAAAAAGGTCCTAGCTGCCTATGATCTGGTATGAAATTTTATATCCTAATCTAACATTTTAATAATTTGTGTGTTTGGAAAAGTGTTACCAGTTTTGCTGATTAGAGTTTGTTTTGCTGTGTACTACTCTTTGAGTTAAGGTGGAGGAGAGTTCTCCTTATTCCAGCTATGGAATGTAAGCAGCTACAGGATGGAATGGCACTTCCCTTGCCCCTACCTAAAGTAAAGCTTTCTATTTTATTTAAGCTAATGTTATCGACGTTATTGCTGAAACATTGTTCTTATGCCAACATTAGAAGCAGCATTGATTGTAAGCTTTTGGTAATAAATTGATGTATATTGTGAACCAAACTTAGGTCTCAGTAGTGATTTGAATTCAATTAAAGTGAAATATTTTTAGAATTTAAACTTTTTAAAACAGTGTTTTGTTTTGTTTTTTTGCTTTTTGGAGGGGGAAAGGTAGGGGGCAATTGGGGTTAAGTAACTTACCCGAGGTGACACAGCTAGTTTTGTGTTAAGTGTCTGAGGCCAGATTTGAACTCAGGTCCTCCTGGCTCCAGGATTGGTGCTCTATTCACTGCACCACCTAGATGTCCCCAAACCTTAGCTTTCTTACCTAACATTGTGAAAACAAACTTTTTAAATTTGGAAAACATTTATTAAGCACTTGTAAGGGACTATGCTACAGGATTTGAGGATGTTTTTAAAGGGATATTGAACAAAATCTATGAAATGAAATTAAGATTCACTATATTTTGTGGACTCTCCACAAAGAAGATGAAAAGAAACTGAATAAAATCTAGGTAGTAAAATTCAAACCAAATTTCACATTAGTTTTGGGCAGAAGTTTATTTGTTCCTTATGTCTCATTACTCATGAAAGCTATTTCCTTCCCTTTCTTTTTTCTTCCTTCTTCTCCTTTCCTCCTCCTCTTCTCCCTCCTGTTTCTCCTCCTTCCTGTCACTGAAGACTTTGTCAGTTATGCAGTAGATGGTTATAGTTGCTATCTAAGCAGTGACTTTAGATCCCCTAGTTACTATCAAAATCGGTGCCATGGAAACCACTTATTCCTTCACTTGATTTTTCAAGCCAAGAATTAAAATTTCTTCCTTTCAAAAAAGTGGAGGATATAGTTCTCCTAGTCCTGGGGGCAAAAAAGAAACTAAAAGAAATCAGGATGCTGACTGGTTGTTTTTGTTACAGACCCTAAAGTTGGTGTTACCATCATGGTACTCTGGGTTGTCAGTTTTAGTGACTGAACCAGAGCTTGATCATCAACTTTTCCATCCATATTTCAGAAGTGTAGCTTATACTCCATGAACAGCATGTTTAACCAAAGCTTAAGCCCCCAAACCATAAATGAAAACACATAGGCTCAACACTGCCTTGCTCATAATTCCCATATCTCTCTCTTTTTTTTCCTTTTGGAGGGCAATTGGGGTTAAGTAACTTGCCTAAGGTTACACGGCTAGTTTGTGTGTGTGTGTGTGTGTGTGTGTGTGTGTGTGTGTGTGTTAAGTGAAAATTAGAAGACACTTTTTTTTTGGAGGGGGAGGAAAGGCAGTTGGGGTTGTGACTTGCCCAAGGTCACATAGCTAGTAAGTGTGTCAAGTGTCTGAGACCAGATTTGAACTCGGGTCCTCCTGACTCCAGGACCGATGCTCTATTCACTACACCACCTAGCCGCCCCTCCCATATCTCTTTCTATACAAGTAGTAAACATGACTAGCGCATTAGGCAATACATTCTGCTGTTCCCCTTCTATGCCTCATGCTATATCTCATGCCTCATGGACACCCATGCACTTGTTCTTGAGACCCCTTTAGAATAATTGTGAAAATATTTGACTGTCTCAGGTCAGCCTTTTTTTTTTTTTTTTTTTTGCTTTTTGGAGGGGGGAAGGCAGGGCATTTGCAGTTAAGTGACTTGCCCAAGGTCACATGGCTAGTAAATGTTAAATGTCTGAGACTGGATTGAACTCAGGTCCTCCTGAGTCCGGGGCTGGTGTCCTATTCATTGAGCTTCCTAGCCACCCCTTCGGTAAGCATTTCTTACCAAGAGGACATCTGGTTACTCTATATAGATCTTTTATATACCTAATTATTGAAATGTTTCCTTTATTAGAATGTGAACTCCTTTAGGGCAGGGACTGTTTTCTTAGTATCTCTAGTGTCTGATGTATAGTAAATGCTTAATTAAACCCTTATGGATTGACTGAAGGACTTGTTGACAAAAGAAAAATAGGAATATACCTATACTTTTGGCAGTTTTGTTCACCGCTCTGTCACTGTTGCTTTTTTTCCCAATGTGTCTTTCATCTTCTCCACTTATCTGAACTAGTGAAAGGTGGCTAGGTGGATCTAATGCTGGGCCTGGAGTCAAGAAGGTCTGAATTTAAATCTCAGATGCTTATTCATTGTGTTACCCTGGGAAAGTTATTTAACCTGTATTTGCCTCCATTTCCTTAACTGTAAAATATGATATGAATATGATATGATAATTTTGATATGATATGAATATGGCAATATGATAATGATAGCACCTGCATCCCAAGCTTTGGGAAGATTAAATGAAATAGTATTCATAAAACACTTAGCACAGTGCCTGGAATATTGTAGGTACTTAATAAATGTTTTTTTTAAGCTTTCTTTAAATTTTTTTTTGCTTTTTAGAGGGCAATTGGGGTTAAGTGACTTGCCCAAGGTCACAAGCTAGTTTTTGTGTTGTGTCTGAGGCTGGATTTGAACTCAGGTCCTCCTGACTCCAGGGCCGGTGCTCTATTCACTGTGCCACCTAGCTGCCCCAATAAATACTTTGTTGTTATTCACTCATCTTAGTATTGTTCAACTCTTTGTGACCCCATTTGGGGTTTTCTTGGCAAAGATACTGAAGTAGTTTGCTATTTTTTTCTCCAACTCATTTGACAGATGAGGAAACTGAGGCAAACAGGGTGAAGTGACTTGCTCAGGGTCACGCAGTGTCTGAGACCGAATTTGAACTCAGAAAGCTCAGTCTTTCTGATTCCAGGCCCAGCACTCTTTGCACTGTGCCACCTGGCTGCCTTTAATAAAAACTAGCTATTATTATTATCATTCTGTGTATATCTTGCGTGTACCTAGTCATTTACATATTGTTCTTTCTTTAGAATGTAAACTCCTTGAGGGCAGGGACTGTTCTTGTCCTTCTCTGTATTCTAAGTGTTTAACATAGGGAACATATGCCAGGGCACAGAGTAAGTGCATAATCAAAGCTTGTTGACTGACTATCTGACTTGCTGACAGGGGACAAAAGGAATACACTGAGAATTTTGGCAATAGAAGCAAGTAACACACTTATTGCTGCCGAGGATAGTGTGCTTGCTTTAGACTAGTTGGCATTTCTCATGCTCTTCTCCCTTTAACGTTTGTTTCTGGGATATTCTAAATGTGCCTTTTTGTAGAAGCATGGACTTTGTTGTGTCTGAAAATAGTAGTTGTCTCCATTCAGTAGCGGGGCATGATTTATAATGGTTTCATTAGTCCTCTTTATCCCCTGAAGAAATTATCCTTTAGTCTTATGATGAGGAATGGAGACCTGTAGGTTGTTTATGAAATATGATTAATTCCAGACTAAGTAGAAAGGCAAAGACATAATTTGTGGTGGAATACTGTTCAAAACTTTAGGGATATGAGTTAGACATGTGAAAACTGGAGCACTTAAATTGGACTCTAGTCATTATAAATTAAGGATTGGGCAGAAATTGTACTGTCCTATATAGTTGTCTTACCTTGGGAAGAAAAATGGCAACTGCATTGAACAAAAGAAGAAGAAAATACAATTTTGTTTGGTTTAGAGGACAAAGGGCCATGCAAATATTCCTATAGAGAAAGGTTTGGCTAAATAACCAGCTTAGGCTGATAATGAAACACTTGCTCTATATGCCAGGCATTATGCTAAGTGCTATAAATAAGAGTGACAAAAGATAGTTCCTCCTGATGAGCTTATAAACTAGTAACATTAATGATTATCATCATCATTCTAATAGTTCTTTATTTTTTTAAATAATATTTTATTTTTTCCAAAGCCCAAAAGAACTTTTTACATTCATTTTTTTTTGAAATCTGAAGTACCCAATTCTCTCCTTTCTTTCCTCCCCAACCCTATCATTGAGAGGGCAAGCAATTTAATATAGATTATACATGTGCAGTCACGCAAAATACATTTACATACTAGTCATGTTGTGAAAGAAAACACAGACCACCACCCCCCAAATAAACCCCAAACAAACAAGAAAACAAAAGAAAGTTAAAAAAAAATGCTTCAATCTGCACTGACTTCAATCAGTTCTTTCTCTGGGAGGTAGATAGCATTTTTCATCATATATCCTTCACAATTGTCTTAAATCATTATAGTGCTTAGAATAGCTAAGCCATTCACAGTTGATCATGGTTCAATATTGCTGTTACTGTGTACAGTGCTTTCCAGTTCTGTTTTCTTCACTTTTGCATCAGTTCATATAAGTCTTTCCAGTTTTTTTTCTGAAAGCATCCCGTTCATTATTTCTTATAGCACAATAGTATTCCATTACAATTGTATACCCTAACTTGTTCATTCATCCTCCAATTGATGGGCTTTCCCTCAATTTCTAAATTTTTACCACTATATAAAAAGCTTCTATAAATATTTTTATATGGGACCTTTTCCCTTTGAAAAAATCTCCTAGTGGTATTGCTAGGTCAAAAATAGGTGCAGTTTTATAGTCCTTTAGGCACAGTTCCAAATGGCTGGATCAATTAATTCACAGATCCACCAACAGTGCATTAGTGTCCTAATTTTCCTGTATACCCTCTGACATTTGTCATTTTCCTTTTCTATCATAGTAGCCAATCTGATAGGTTTGAGGTGGTATCTCAGAGTTGTTGTAATGTGAATTTCTCTAATCAATAGTGATTTAGAGAATTTTTTTTTCATATGACTCTAAACAGCTTTGATTTCTTTAACCAAAAACTGCATGTTCATGTCCCTTGACCATTTATCAATTCGGGAAAGACTTTATTCTTATAAGTTTGACTCAAGTCTTTATATATTTCAGAAACGAGACCTTTTTCAGAGAAACTTACTATAAAAATTCCCCCCTCCAGTTTTCTGCTTTCCTTCTAACCTTGGTTGCATTGGTTTTGTTTGTGCAAAACATTTTTATTTTAATGCTATCGCACATCAGTTTTACATCCTGTGATGCTATCTTTTGTTTGGTCATAAATTCTTCTGTTAGCCATAAGTCTAAATCATGTAATCTATTCCACTATCCACTTCTGTTTTGTGGGTAGTGAGTTTATCCCATTCACACTCACAGTTATGATTATTAACTGTGTTATTTCCCTCCATCCTACTTTTTCTTCTGGTTTATCCTTCCCTTTCATTTCTTTCACCCTGTCCTTACTCAATAATGTTGTGCTTCTGACCACTGCATCCCACAATCATCACTCCCTTCTATTATCCCCTACCTTTCTCTTATCTCCCTCCCCTCCAACTTCCCTGTAGGGCAGGGTAAATTTCTATACTCAACTGAGTGTGTATGTTGTTCCTGCTTTGAGCCAATTCTGATGAGAGTAAGGTTCAAGTGTTCTTAACCCCCTGCTCCCATCTTTCCTTCCACTATCAAAGTTCTTTTGTTCCTTTTTATATGAGATAATTTACCCTATTTTCTCTTATGTTTCTCCTTCTTCCAGTACATTCCTCTTTCTTACCTTTGTTCTTATTTTTTGGATATCAGTCCATTATAGTCAACTCACAACCGTGCCCTCTGTCTATGTATACTCCTTCTAACTGACCTAATAATGAGAAAGTTCTTAGAAATTACAAGTATCATCTTCTCATATAGGGAGACAAATAGTTTAACCTTATTGAATCTCTTAGGATTTCTCTTTCATGTTTACCTTTTTTATGCTTCTTTTGAGTCTTGTATTCAAAAGTCAAATTTTCTATTAAATGCTTGAGATTCCTCTACATTATATCCATTTTCCCTTGGAATGATTATGTTCAGTTTTGCTGGGCAGGTGATTCTTGGTTGTAATCCTATCTCTTTTGGCCTCTGGAATATGATATTCCAAGACTTCTGATTCTTTAATATAGAAGGTGCTAAATCTTATGTTATCCTGGGATGGCCAGGTAGCACAGCTAGTAAGAGCACCGGCTCCAGTGTCGGGATGACCTGGGGATCGAAACCGGGCTCAGATACTCAGCACCACACCCAGGAATAACTGGCCGTGTAATCTTCAGCAAGTTACTTAACCCCAATTGCTTTAAAAAAAAATCTTGTGTTGTCCTGACTGTGGCTCCAGAATATTTGTTGTTTCTTTTGGCTCCTTGCAATATTTTCTCCTTGACCTGGGAGCTCTGGAATTTTGGAATTTTCATTTTTGTATCTCTGTCAGAAGGTGATCAGTGGTTTCTTTCAATTTCTATTTTACACTCTGATTCTAGGATAGGGTAGTTTCCCTTTTTGAATTTCTTGAAGGATGATTTGTAGGCTCTTTTAAAAAAATTTTTTTTTTAACCTTTTGGAGGGCAATTGGGGTTAAGTAACTTGCCCAAGGTTACACGGCTAGTATTTTTGTGTGGGTGTTAAGTGTCTCAGGCCAGAACTGAACTCGGGTCCTCGAAACTCCAGGGCCAGCGCTTTACTCACTGCGCCACCTAGCCGCCCCGATGTAGGCTCTTTTTTTATCATGACTTTCAGGTAGTCCAATGATTATTAGGTTATCTCTCCTTGATCTATTTTCCAGATCAATTGTTTCTTCCAGTGAGATATTTCACATTTTCTTTTTTAAAAATTCATTTTAATGTTTCTTGATGTCTCCTGGAGTCATTAGCTTCCACTTACCCAATTCTAATTTTTTATTTTTATTTTCTTTATTGAGCTTTTGTACCTCCTTTTCTACTTGGCCAATTCTGCTCTTTAAAGAGATCTTTTCTTCAGTAGATTTTTGAGCTTCTTTTACCATTTGGCCTATTCTGTTTTTTAAAGTATTATTTTATTGAGTATTTGTGTGTGTGTATGTGTGTGTACCTGTGTGTGTGCCTTCTTTACCAACTACTCTTTTTTTCATTATTTTCTTGCATCACTCTGATTTCTTACCCCAATTTTTCTTCTACATATCTTATTTGATTTTTAAAATCCTTTTTGAAATCTTCTAGGAATTCTATTTTTTTTGGGGGGGGGGGGCCCTGGGGAGAAGGCTGAGACCAATTCACATTTTTCTTTGAGGCTCTGCATGCAGCTGTTTTGACAGTTGTCTTCTGAGTTTTTTGAACTTCCCTGTCACTCTAGTAACTTTGTATGGTTGGGTTCTTTTTTTTGTTTACTCATTTTCCTGTTTATTTCTTGGTTTTTACCTTTAGGTTAAAGCTTGGGTCTGCTCCAAAGATGAAGGGAGCATTGTTCAAAGCTTCAGGTTTTTTATGCTGCCATTTTCAGAGTTGGCTCTGGCAGTCTACAAGTTTTCAGTTTTTCCAAAGTGGTATGATCTAAGAAGAGGTGTGGTCACTGCTCTAATGGTCTGTGAGCAACCACCAGTACTCTTTTTCTTCCTGGAACTATGTCCTGAGGCCCTACTTCTGTTATTGTTTTTCCTTGCCCTGAGAATGTGACCTAGAACTGGGATGGGCAATGCAACAGAGTCCTGATCCCAGTGCCAGTAACGAGTCCCCTGTAATCTCCTTCTGACCAGTTGCTTCTCCCCTTTACCATCTGTGGACTGAGAGCTCTGAAAACCACCACTACAGATTCAGAGGAACCCTGCCATCCCTGCACCCCAAGCTTGTTCCTGGATTGCTGGGGCAAGGCCTGTTTTGACGCAGCCTGCTCTGGACTGCACTCATCTCTCACCTCAGTGAGACAGACGTTTCCTGCTGACTGTCTCAGTTGTCTTGGCTAGAAAATGGCTTTCCCCTGTTCTTTTATTTATTCTGCCACTTCGGAATTCATTCTGATGTGTTATTTTAACATTATTTGGAGGGAAATGTGGGCGAGCTCAGGTGAATCCCTGCTATAACTCTACCATCTTAGATCTGTGCGATTCTTGTAATGATCCTTTAATGGAAAAACAAAATAAGAGAAAAACAAACAAGATCACTAATTTCTGACCCTTAAAAATAGGGTGATAGAATGTTAGTAGATCATAGAATTGAAACGCTAGAGACCACCTATCTCAATGTCCTTGTTTTATAGATGAAGAAAATGAGTCTCAGAAAGCATGACACAATGAATAAGCAGCATGGCCGAGATATAAACATGGGCCCTCTGATTACTAGATGGATACAGAAAACCTCTCAGTAGGCTCATTTGTTCTATGGGTCTGGGGACGGGTCCTTGAGCAAAAGAATAAATCCTCTACGGGCACAATGGTCAGCGCAGTGATTAATACATAGCAAGTATTTAATAAATGCTTTTCCATTAACTTCATTCATCCATTATTCTGTTTTTCATACTCTTCATTCCAGTCAACCCTGCCTATTGGCCATTCACTGTATATGACTTTCCCTGTACTTGATATTCTGTGTCCTATATGTTGAAACACACTCCTTCCCCACATCTACCTTATCTAATCTCTGTTGTTGTTCATTCAGTCGTGTCCAACTATTTGTGACCCCTGTGGACCACAGCACTACAATGCTCTCCATAGGGTTTTCTTGGTGAGGAAACTGGAGTGGTTTGTCAATAGGGAGTTACTCAAGTGACTTTTGAGTAGGGCTGTAGAATGGCAAATTTTTTGGTAAAGATTACCTTGGCACTTACATAAGGGATGAATCTGCAGGCAGGCAGATCAGTTAGGTCAGGGGTTTTGAAGCACACACACACTTGTGCATGTGTGTGTGTGCGCGCGCGCATATGTGTGTGTGATAGATGTTTCAGACCCCTTTGATAGTTTGGCAAAAGTCATGGTGACTTTTAAGATTTATAAATTTATGAAGTAAGATATATAGAATAACAAAGTTAACTAATTACATTGAAATATCATTATCAAAATATTTTAAAAATAAATTCTTGACCACCATGTCAAGAACTCCTGAGTTAGATAATAATGCCAGATATAAAATACTGAGAGAGTTCAT
This sequence comes from Petaurus breviceps papuanus, assembly GCF_028583685.1. Lineage (NCBI taxonomy): Eukaryota > Metazoa > Chordata > Mammalia > Diprotodontia > Petauridae > Petaurus > Petaurus breviceps. Next base: position 10,425,750 of record NW_027187348.1, on the reverse strand, counting down.
AATCTACATGGGATAACGTGCATATGCATGAATAACAGCAATTCAAGATTGTGTATGATTGCTATTTCTTAACAATACCAATTTCTCTAACTGTGACCCTCCTGGGGTTTTAGAACAAGTTGGACTTCTTATGATAGAAGAATTCAGATTTGCTTTATTTGACTCCATGTGTGTGAACCATTGAGGAAAAGGGTCTATGCACGCTTCAAACACAGCTCAACTGTGCAAGGATTATATACCATAAAATTATGCTATAAGAACATTCTGGTGCCGTTATCATTTTCTCCTTTCCCTTTTTCTTTGATTTAGTACTTGTTAAATCCATTTTCCTCATAGGATAGAATTCTTTTCCAAAAATTAATGTGTCTATATGATTCTGAAGATTAAGTACTCCTGTAATTAGATGGGGTTACCTGGCACAAACACTATCTATCAATTATCTATCCACTATCTATCCATCATCCTTCTTTCTATCATCTTTCAATCATCTATCTATAAACTATCTGTCTACCAATCATTTATCTCTCTATCATCTACTTTACTTTGAAGATTACCTACTCCTTCCCTCCCCTACCTAGATTCCATTAGAGATAATGATCCTAGCCCTATTCCAATTCTAAAAAAATGACCTCTATGCCTCAGAGACCCTTATACTATGCTAACAATGATAAACATAAAATGAATGGCGCAAATGATGTTTTCTCTCCCTAACTTGAGTCTAACTCCCTCAGATGCTGTGATCACATCTTTTGCATCAATACCAACCAATAAGACAAGGCTTAGTGGATTTGCTGGCTTATAAAGATTGTTTATAAATATTGTTGAATGACTTTCCTCAATTTATTTTTTCATCTTTAAAGGCTGACATTTTTATTTCAATCCTGTTAGCTGTAGTGTAGGATGTTTCTTGATGCATGGCCAGGGAAACCTTGTAAGTTCCTTGTTATTTTCTGTTTGAATTAATATACATACTATTTCTTGAGTCAAGAGTATCTTGGGTAAATTGGCCAGAAATCTAAATAGTTAAAGGTCATTTGTAGCTGTAAAAATAACTTCAAAGCAATTTCTGCAGGTGATTTCTAGATTGAATTCTTGAACATTAACATAAAAGTTAAAGTTTTATTAGGGTGAAAATAAAAGATTTTCTAAAGATACAGAACAAATAAAAATAAGCTATACTACATGGAACCAGTGTGTCTGAATCTTTTACTTTGTCAGTAGGAGGGAACTGGGAAATGAGTATTACTAGAAAACTCTCAAAATGAGCAAATTGTTATCTAATGCAGTGGGGTGATGCAATGGATGAAACTCTGGTCCTGGAGTTAGCCTTAGATACTTAGTAGATGTATGAACCTGGGCAAGTTACTTCCCTTCTCTCTGCCTCAGTTTCCTCATCTATAAAATGGGGATATTAATAGCACCTGCTTTCTGGGTTTGATGTGAAGATCAAATAAGGTATTTGTGTAGCATTTTGCAAGCCTTACATCACTATATAAATAATAGCTAGTTATTATTATTATCTAATCTTTTGTACAATGGAACCAATATGGTGTTCAATATGGTTTTCCCAACCAAGGATTTTCAAGTGGAAGCAAGTAATTTTTCATGTGTTTGGTGTTACTCCATAGCTCTAATGGGCATTATGTTCTCCCTTACTGAGGGTCAGAGATAAGAAAAAGAGACAGTGTCACTGTGGAGTCCCAGCTGTGTTGAAGTTTCAATTCTGTCATGTATTGCTTGTATGTCCCTGGGCAAATTGATTATTCTATTAGTGCTCTAGGGAACCAGGGATCTAAAGCTGCTCATCTGCTTTGGTAGAGTGAGTTCCCTTATCCTGAATTCGCTACACCAATGTAATTACAAGGATGAGCAAAAAAAGTATAGTTTTTCAAAGCAAGAAAATGTGGTCTTCTATGAGTGTAAGTATGCTTCATGAAAACAGTTTAAATTCTAATCAGCTCAATAAAACAATCCTTTCTCACCCAGGAATACTAAGTTTCTTCAGTATTTCATAGTGTAAATCACACACAAAATAATTGACTCATAGGATAGCAATGGGCAAATGAAAAGAAAACCTGAACAAACAATAATTCCTTGACATGTACCACTTTACAAAGTATCACAATCCAGAGACTTAGGCCCCAGACCCCAGAATCCCAAAATATCAGAGTTGGACAGATTCTCAGAGTCTGGAATTCCAAAAGTGCCAATATGCAACAGTCATCCATCCTCGGCTTGAGGATTTCAGTGAGGAAAATCTGCTTCTTCCAGAGGCAGCCCATTATACTTCAGGGTAATTGTTTAATTGTTAATATTTTTTCCTTACACTGAGCCTAAATATACCTCTTGGTATTCATTGCTCCTATTTTTTTTTCCCAAGGCAAAGCAAAGCAAATCCAATTCTTCTTCTGTGTGATAACTCTTAAAATATTTGAAGGAGAGCCATTATGCCCCTTTGTTTTCCTTTTTCCAGACTAAACATCTCCAATATTTTTTAGCTGACCCCCATAAAGATTGAGATCCTTTTTCAACCTGATCACCCTCTTTTGTGTGCTCTCCTGCTTATCTTCCTAAAATGTGCCTCTTAGAGCTGTAATACTCCAGCTGTGGGATCTCCTTGATCCAGGACCCAATATTACTTTTGATGCAGCCTACACTGGCCCACTTGAGGTTCCTTACACATGAAATCCCATCTTTCATCTCCATTTCTTTGTAATGGCTGTATCCATGCTTACAATTCTTTCCCTTCTTACACTTTGCCTCTTAGGTTCCATGCCTGCCTTTAAATCTCAGCTCCTCCTAGCTGCTAGTGTTGTCTCCCTTGAGATTACCTCCCATCTACTCTGTATATATCTTGTTGGTATCTGGTTTTCCACATGTCTCCCCATTAGCATGTGAGCGCCTCAAAGCTCTGGTTTTGCATGACTTTCTAGTCCAAGCACTTAGCACAGTACTCTGCACACAGTAAATAATTAATAAATGCTTTTTGATTGATCAGTTAGCTTTATTGGTTGCTATGTCACACTTTTGACTCATTTCAGATTTCAGGATGTGAAAACTGGCCAATCTTTTTCAAACAGTTGTCTAACTACATATCTCCTTGTAATTATAAAATTAATTTCTTGAACCTGATTTTAAGATTTCCTCTCTCTCTGTCTCTCCCCCATACACATATACATACCCAAACACACACACATGTGTACACACGCAGATATATATGTGTGTATATGCATACATATACATGCACACATACATAGATATATGTATGTATGTATGTGTGTGTGTATATATATATATATATATATATATATATATAAAATCTTACTGTTACATTTTATCGTATTGATTTGACCCAACATTCTATCTTTCTGTTACTGTTTTTTGACTCCTGACTATTTTAACTTTGCCTCTTTGCATTGTCACATACAGTTTTTCCCCCCTTTTTTGTAGTTCCACATGTTTCATTGATGGAGAATATATGGCCAGTTTTTTTTAATTGTACAAAGAGACAAATGACACAGCATTAATTAATAAGAGAACTAGCTAGATTGCAAGAAGTTACCCTTCTTAAAACAGACAACTTACAAAACACACAACAGATGTTTAGATAGAGAGATGTGAAAAATAAAGACAATGCAGTTGTCCAAACATATGCTTGATTTTCTCCTGAGCAGGCTCTGTGTACCAAGAGAAGAAATTTTGCTCCAAGCTCTTCTCCATGGATATGATTCCAAGGTTTCCTCCTCCCCAAATAATACTGTAACTGAAAGGAAGTGAAAAAGGGATTGAGGTGTTACCCAAAACAAAACTCAGCAGCCTGGGGCATTTCCTTTGTCAGCTTGCCAGCAGTAGATCAGGTTCCATCCCAGCTTGTGTTGGTGATCATGTTAATGTCATCTACCAATCTGATAAAAATGCCATCTGTGGTTTATCAAAGTCACTGATTAAAAATAGTCAGTAAACAAGCTTTTATTAAACACCTACTATGTTCCAGGCATAAGAGCAAACCTGGATCCCTAGGTCACCACACTAAAGACCTCCTTCTAAGTAAACATGGGACTATTCTTTTGGTCTGGTCATTACACCAGTATTGAACTATACCATCTTTTAGCATATAGCATTGTATCTTGTCCATAATAACATGAAAGACTTTGTCAAATCTTTGCTAAAATCCAGGTAAACGATAGCTGTAGCATTTCCTTGGTCTTCCTTTTTAATAAACCTATTAGAAAAGGAAATATAGTTAGTCTGGTCTGTTTTATGTAAATTTTTGATGGTTCTTTTTGATCATACTTTCCTCTTTTAAATGGTCCAAAAACCATTCCTTTAATATATTCTGGAATTTTTTCCAGAAAGTAGTCAAGCTCACCAGATTCTCATCTCTTTCCTGTTTTGAAAATAGGGACAGCATTTGTCCTTCTTCGGTCCTTTGGCATACCTCTTATTCTTTATAACATCATTCACAGTGGTTCGGCAATGACATCTGCCAGTTTTTTAAATGCTCTGCTGTGTAGTTTATCAGGGTCTAGTGACTTGAACTCACCAAGGGTATCTCAATACTCTCTTATGATCTCTCCCACTTATCTTTGAATTCAACTCCTTTTTAAACTATTTTGATTTTATTATCTTCTGTCTTAAAAATGATTCTCCTTGGTATATAGAAAATAGCAAAATGAGAGTCGAGTAACTATGTCTACTGTCTGTTGTCCATTATCATGGGCCTAACCACCCTGGGCAGTGATCCTATCCTTTCTTTGATCCTTCTCTTTCCCCTCTGGGGAGATTTTTCTGGATACATGCCTGGGTAAGAGAGCAGAACTCTATTGGTATTGTCAGGGCAACAAATAGCTGCCTCATTACCCCTCAGCAGGCAATTACCAAACACCACTACTCATCTCTACTTCCTCTAACCCTTACCAGATGACTCTTGACAAAATCAGTTTGACACTGTGTAATGGAGCTGATGAAACATCTTCAGAGTTAGCAAAAATTTCTAATGGATGCCAGCATTACTTGAACATTGGGTACCTAAGAGACATTAAGAAACAAGCAAACAAGGATGATTCTATATGGCAACTGGGTTTTAGTACATGAGAAATATTATATTTACAGAAGAATATTTCATTCAAAACAAATAGAGATTCACGGTTTTTCTTTGGTTCATGCCACATAAATATCTACTTAGTGATTTTTTTATACCTGTCATGCTTTGTATCTAAAAGAATAAAATATATAAGAAGATAAAGGTTGAACTGTCTGTATTCATTAGGTGATATAGGGCATATATAAAGTGCTTTGAAAACCTTACAGCACTATATGTCAGGTGCTTTTTTGCTAAATGTTATGCAGAGGAAATTTTTTATTGAATATTTCCCCCTATTTATTCCTGAGCTAATTATGGAGTTATAGTCTTACTTAACCCATGATCTCTAGCAGGAAGAAAATTAATTAAAAGTCACCCCTAGAAATCCCCACATTCAGTTCATGGATCATTGTTCCTTCTATGTGGTTGAATGACCAGACCCAAAGAATGATGAATGAATCAGTGTCTACCTGAGAAAGGTCTTTGGTGGGATTTTCTCCTCAACCCTTTTCTGTTTAACCTTTTACACAAAGGATGCTTTGCTTGAAGTCCGAGATGGCATGCTTATCAATAATGAAGATTCAAAGTGCTCTTACCGCATATGGATGATTTGTTTGATGTTTAAGACAAATTTAATTGGGACAAATGAAAAGTGCTATACTTTTATCATAATATAGAGAAGAATGATGATCTCACTCATGTGTTTTTCATGTACTGAAAGCCAAACATGAGCCAATATCATAATGGAAATAAAACAAAAATTTAACGTAAACGTTGCTTGCATTAACAGAAACCTAATTTTCAGAATTAGGGAAGTGATAGTTCTGTTGAATTCAGCTCTGGACAAGATCAGATCTGGAGTCTCTATGGTCAATGCTGATTGTCAATTTTTATAATTGACTTGGATAAGCTGCAGTACATCTAGAAGGCATGGTGATGGGAGGTGAAAGAACTGGGGATGCTTAACCTGGATAAAAGAAAGCTTTTGATGGAAGGTAGGGAGGAAAGGGAATAATTGCTATATTCAGACTTTTGCTGGACTTCATGTGGAAGAAGAATTAGGCTGGTCTTGCTTGGTTTCAGAAACTATATCTAGGAGCAATGAGTGTAAGTTTCAGAGAGGAAGGTTTTGGGTCAATATAAGAATAAAACTTCTTATTGGGTAATAGAATGGGCTGCTTGATAGGTAGTCATTTCCTCATCACTAGAGATTTTCAAGCAAAGACAGATTTCCTACTGGTCAATGAGGTTGTAGAGGGGATTCCTATTCATGTACTAGATAACTAGATAACACTTAAGGCTTTTTTTCCCCCTCCCAGTTCTGAGATTCTCTGAGAATGTCTCAAGTGGTCAGGAAAGATTTTGTGGAATAGGTAGGAATAAAAATGGTAATTTGTAGAAGGAGTAAACTAGATAGCTTGAGGATGTAAAGGAAGACATTTCAGGAGAAAGTGAGCACAATATAAGCAGTCATGGAGGCTTAAGCTAGTTAATTTTCTGTTTCCGTGGGACAGTGACTAATTCGCCTACTGTGGAGGAGGGGAGTGTGTGATGAGTAGTGTTAAATAAAGTTGAACAAGTAAGGTCAAAGTCCGGATTGTATGGAGCCTTAACAGCTGGTCCCAAAATGGGAGCTATTGACAGTTGTTGAACAAAGGAAAGGCATTATGGAAGTGATGTCGTATTATGTGCCTTATGGTTTAAGCCCCTAGATTGGCTATGCCATTATTCCAGGAAAGGTTAACAAAGAAGAAGCAGGTAAATATGGGAAAGATTTGGGAGATGAGACTGAAATTCAAAAGAACTTCAGTAATTTAGAGAAAATCTGGAAAAATCACTTAATTTCTGTTGGTCTCAGTTTTCTTATCTGCAAAATGGAGATGCCAGTATCACCCACCTCATAAGGTTGTCATGAGGATCAAAGAAGATAATATATGTAAGGCATTGTGTGAATATTAAAGTGCTACTTAAGTGTTAGCATATATGCATATATACACATACATATGTATATGTATATGGTTAGCTCATAGTTAAGTCATAGCTATACAGTGTCATGAAATCTTCCCTAGGTATTTGAAAGTTAATATCATTGCTTCAAGGCTGCCTTAAGTGGTGCAGGTGTCTCCATAATTGTGAACAGAACTCCCAACTACCTGGTTCTGGGCATTCTCAGTATTCAATGGGTGTGTGATCTCATTGCCTGAGTACTCTCTTCAGTGATTCAAACTGCAATCTGCATATGCCAGACCACCCTTTCTGACTCATGTCCATGTATTCTTATAAATCCACCACTCTGGCTTCACCTATCATACTGGGGGCCTTTTTCTGACTTCTCTAACATTATTGTGGTAACAAGAGATCCCATAGACTCTTCATTAATTATTTTTCTTTATCTACATGGTTAACCCACCTTTTTTTATTCTAGGTCACACATTTTCCTGAGGATATAATTTATACTACTTTTTTCTGAGTAGTTTCCTATTTGTTATGTATTGCAGCCTGCTCCTACCTACCATATGCCTCTTCATGGCCCTCTAGGTGACCTCAACTAAAATCCCTGGTGACTATAATATTCCATGATTCATGGTTATAAACATTACCGGGTGAATATTGATACAAAAATAATATGATCCTTTCATTTTTAAGGCAGAAGCTCATCGTTAAAAGAACTATGCCATTTTTCCAAAGGCAATTCAATCTACTATCTGGCTCTTGTGCCATCTATACCCAGAACATTGTTTACTTTTAGAGTCTTTCCAAAACAAACATAATGACGAACACGTGTTAGATTGTCTGTATAGCTCATTATCATAGTCTGGTCAATAGGCATTATTCATCCTCCAAGTTTCTTATGTCTCTCAGAACTGGACACAATGCTCCAAAAAGTAGTCTGACCATCACTGAGGACAGTAGGCCCAACACTTCTGAGTGAACACGGCTCTACTTCAATATACTCTACAGTATTCTGAATGAACAGATCTGGACCTTATATTTCTAATAGAAAAATATCAATTATTAATCACTAATAATGAGGGTCATTAGGCATGTAGATGTCTACATGCTTCTTATAGCCAAATAATTTTGATGAAGTTGGTAAAAAAAAAAGCAAGATAATCAAATAGAAAATTCAGTCAAGAAAAAAACTCAGTTTTTGCTTTGGTCCTCAGCTATTGCACAGTCCAGTCACTTATAAAACAAGTACCTCGAAATTAATATATCAGAAGTTTGTGTATATACATATATGAATGTGTATATATAGTATATGTGTGTGTTTGCTCATTTGATCCTCGTCGTAATCCTGTGAGGTAGGTGGTATAATTAAACTAATTTTATAAATGTAGAAACTGAAGTTGAGAGAGTTTAAATGATTTGCCAAGATTCACACAACTAGTAAGAGTCTGAAGCAGGTTTGACCTTAGATCTTGCCTCCAAATTCAGTGCTCTATTCACTAAGCCATCTAACTGCTTTGACATAAATGTTTTGCAATTAAATTGAAACTGAATTTTAAAAACACTAATCATGTTCCACTTTAATTTTTCTGTTCTCTAGGTTAATCATCTCCAGTTCTTTCTGTTCTTCTTGTGATTTTAAGTCCTCATACCTTTCTGGTTACCTTTCTCTGAATATACTTATTTGTCAATGTCACTCACAGAATGTGCCATCAAAAATTTGTTCAATATTATGTGTGTGTGTGTATGTGTGTGTGGAGAGGGAGAGAGGGAAACAGAGAGGGAGAGAGGAAGAGAGGAAGAGAGAGACAGAGACAGAGAGAGAGAGAGAGAGAGAGAGAGAGAGAGACAGAGAGAGAGAGAGACAGAGAGAGACAGAGACAGAGACAGAGACAGAGAGAGAGAGAGTTTTCTTCGAAGTAACTGCTATATTGAAACAAAACATAATTTAAGAAATAAAATGTTAGGGGCGGCCAGGTAGCACAGTGAGTAAGAGCACTGGCTCCAGTGTTGAGAAGACCTGGAGATCGAATCCCGGGCTCAGACACTTAGCACCCACCCAGAAACACCTGGCCGTGTAACCTTGAGCAAATTACTTAATCCCAGTTGCTTAGGGGCGGCCAGGTGGCTCAGCGAGTAAGAGCACCAGCTCCAGTGTCAGGATGACCTGGATTGAATCCCGGGCTCAGATACTCAGCACCACACCCAGAAATAACTGGTCTTGTATCCTTGAGCAAGTTACTTAACCCCAATTGCTTTAAAAAGAAATAAAATGTTCGAAAATGTATGTTACCCAGTTACTCTCCCTATGTGGTACGATTAGCAAAGGGAACAGTAGGATGATCAACTCATCCCAGACATTTTATTTCTATTTGGTGCGTCCAAAATTGATTTAGCTTTTTTTTTTTTATCAAACACATTACATTTGACTCATATTGAGACTGCAGTCAAAATCCTATTTTTTTCTTATCCTGAACTGTTATGAAGTAGTGATTTCCCAGTTAGATATTCATGCAGATCTTGGGTAAGACTTTACATTTATCTCTATGAACTTTTATTTGGTCAGATTCAGTCCTCTCTTCATGCCTGCCAAGGTATTTTTAGATCCCTAGATTGTCATCCAACCTCTTATCAATTCCTTCTAGCTTCATGTCACCAACAAATTTGATAAACAAGCCATTCAAGCAAGCAAGTTATTGATAAAAGTATTGACCAAAACAGGGCCAAAAAAGAGTCCCAGGGCACCCTTTGTTCTTTCTAGGTTGGCATCTGTCCATTCATAAATGATTTTTGGATTTAGTTTTTAATTAGGGCACATGTTCCAACCTGTACAATTATCCAGCCCACATTTATCCATCTTGTTAATATGCTGGGCTTTTTCAAATATAACCTTAATATATATTAGTGTATGAGGTCTAGAACATTTTTTTTTGAAAATAGTTTATTAATTCATTAATGAAGGGACACATGGTCATTGCCATCTTGGCATCTTAACGCCAAAGAATATCTATGAGGAGAGGCGAGAAGCTGCTAAAGAAAGAAAGAGATAATTAAATAATACAGCATGAGCTAATGCAGATCTACAGCAGGCAGGTGCTGATTACACCTGTCATGCATCAGAGGAAGGAAATCTTCAAGCAATATCACTAGAACATTTTTTTTGATCAATCAGTCTAATGACCTAATGAAAAAGGGAAATGAGGTCAGTTTGGAATGACATTCTTAGTTATATTACCTTCTATTAATCACCATTCTTTTTTAAGTGTTCAAAACCTTCTACTTTAATGTTTCAGAGTGGTGCCAAGTTTATAGTTTGCGGTCTGCATGAAGTCACAAAACTTATGTTCCATTTGTTCTTAAATGTCACCATCAGTTGCTCAACTTCTAGATTCTGGAGCTTCTCTCCTTTACTCATGATTACTTAGAGATTATTATCATGTTTTTTGCATGGTATGAAATATTGTTTTATTTCATATGGAGAATTGTCATTAGCGTAGTAGGATCTGAAATGATTACAAAAGATAGAGAAAATTATGAGAGTTTCAGCATCTAATAGGCACCAAAATCCTGAGCTTAAGTTTGGCCAGAATATCTGAAACATGACACTGCTCTCTCTGATGTTAAAGAAACAGGTTTTCCTGGACTTCTAAAATATTAACTATGATTCAAAAGGGAGAGGGGGAATTTATTTCAAAGAAGAGTTAAATTATACCCAAACTAAAAGTTAATGGCTTTTGTAATTATTGAGAAAGCTTCCTTTAAAAGAGCAATGTTTCTAAAAGTTCTCATAGTTGAAGTCAGGGAGACATATTGCAGATCACTTATTTTTAATTAGCATTGCTTAAAGATTATTGGGGCAGCTAGTTGGCACAGTGGATAAAACACTGAACTAGGAGTCAAGAAGACACTTCTTCCTGAGTTCAAATCTAGCTTCAGATACTTACCAGTTACATGACGCTGGGAAAGTCACTTAGCCTTGTTAGCTTCAGTTTCCTGCTCTGTAAAATGAGCTGGAGAAGGAAATGGCAAACCATTCCAGTGTCTATGCCAAAAGAATCAAAAACAAAACGCAAATGGGGTCAGAAAAAGTTGGACTCACCTGACCAACAAGAGACTATTGACCATCATTTAGTAATCTCATTCTTAGAAGTATTTTTTCCTTTATTTACTGCTAGTGCTCTGGAATTTAATTCATCTAGGACAAGAGATTTACTCTGACTTAGGAAGAGTATTAATCATAACCCTCCCACTTATGCCCTTGATCCTACTTCTCCCAATTTCCTGAGGAAAGACCAACATTTCCAGTAACATTTGTTTTGCCCCTCAACAATAACCAAATTCATTGTGCTCCTTAATGCTGCTAAAAACACTTCTTTCCTGATGCCAGTCTTATTTTCTCAGCTCCATACTGGCTCCCCAGTGCCCTCATAAGAAAGTCTAATCATCTCAGAGACTGATTTTTATGAAATTTCGGTTTGGCTTCACTTTTTCTATCCTGCTTTCTCTCCCACCATTTCTGAACTCCAAGTCACTCCTTTAACCAACCTGGTGTCTTCACTATCTCTTTATGTGTGGTCCTTGTTCCCTTCCTGGTCTTTTCATACTGTTCCCTTTTCCTTAAAAAAAACAAACAAACAAGCATTTCTTTTCCTTTTCTTCTTTAAATCCTATTTGTTCTTTTATGTCTAGTTTAAATTCTACCTGTTTCATAAAATCTTTTTGCATCTTCAACCTATATTGATCTCTCTTTTCTCTCCACAACTATGCTATCAGTGGGGTTATGAGGCTCAAAAGAGATAATGAATGTATAGCACTTTGTAAACCTTAAAGCACTATGTAAATGCCAGTTATTTACTATAACTGTTGTTGTTGTGTTTACTATAAGCCTATAGTTACCACTGTCCCCCATCTGGTGCTGATTTCACAACCTGAGCCTTCTATTGCATTCCTGCTGAGCTCAAGCAGTGTTTATAGAGCAATATAGGGGTGTGCTGGTAAATGTTTAACAATTAAGCTCTCAAAAAATGCACGCATACATGCTTTTAAGTTTAATCTGAATTGTTAACTCTTTCTTAAGCCTAGAAAACAGAACAATCAATCAAGCCCTGTGTTGTAGTGTCTAAATGCTCAGACTGAATATTGAACAGTTGGAAACTAGAGCTGGCTCCAGTCCACCCCTGCATATTAAATAGTCAATCATTTATTATACAATGTGATAAGCACTGCTAATCACTGAGGCTACAAAGACAAAAAAAAAGAAACAATTCCTGTTCTTGAGAAGCTTATAGTCTATTAGTGCAGGTAAAATTTACAAAGATTAACATGTAGGGTATAACTATATAAAAATAAATACCAGGCAGTGAAATACAAGGTAGATAGGGAAGTACTGGTGATTAGACAAATATAGTATAATTAATTATGATTACTTTGATTTATTCATGTATTGTTTATGCATATGCTTTACCTTTCTAAAATTTAGTTTAATGATGCTGAGCTATAATTTCTTTTAATTTTGTTTTGTGACAGATGATTCAAGAAAGCAAGTTTCTTATTGAAATGGCAGACACCATCCATGATAAGATTATTCAGTGTCAAAAAGCAGGTGATTAGCTGATTTTCTCTGTTTTGTAGAATAAAAGTGACACTAACATGAACTTCGCATGGACTTTTAGTGCATAGTTTTGGGGTACTTCTAACTAGGCATATTTTTATTTTCTGCCTGGAATATTTGCTTTGTACTTTTTGATTAATTAGTCTTTGCATAGGACCAAAGAATTATCAATCCCATTGGTCTTCCTGGGGCAGTGGGACTTTCAAAAGATTTCCAAAGTCTTGAGGTACTTGGGCTTTGTCTCTGCACTATTGGAAACCTATCTAGAAACCATCCTATAGAGATGGTAGCTTGTGCTTTCCACAGGTCCCTTTAGCTGACCGTTGGAGTTAGGGACAACAGTTAGGGACCATTTGCCAGTATATGGGCCCCAGGGCCTCTATTTCCAAGTTGTTTATTTGCCCAAGGCTCACCCAGGACAAAGTGGCATGGGTGGGTTATAATAGGCAATGGTGAGAATACCAACATTGATGAGATGGAGTAGCATCATACTTAGTAAAGCCCCTAAAGTATGAGTAGCATCATAAGAAAAACAGGAAACTGTATGCTCATGACTGACAATCATTGGTTTGAATTGGATTGAATAGTTATAGCTCATTGGCTTACATTATTTATACATAATTGGTCTTGTAATTTTGCTTAATACATACCAATGTATACTTTGAACAATAAGCTACTGGCAGGGATAAACAAAATAAAAGGAAGGGTTGCTTTTTTTTTTGCTTTTTTTTGGATGGGGTAAGGTAGGGCAATTGGGATTAAGTGACTTGCCCAAGGTCACATGGCTAGTTTTGCGTTAAGTGTCTGAGGCCGGATTTGAACTCAGGTGCTCATGGCTCCAGGGCTGGTGCTCTATTCACTGCGCCACCTGACTGCCCCAAGGAAGGGTTTTTTGGAGGTTAGGAAAAATAGGATTTCCCCTCCACAATTCATATATTATTCATTATTACAGAGAACCTTATTTTCTGAAGTCTGTTACTTTCTACTTTCAAAGGGATGGAATTCCATGAGGAACTTCATAATCTTGGGGCAAAAGAAGGTTTGAAAGGAAGAAAACTCAACAAGGCAATTGAGAGTTTTGCATGGAACATTACAGTACTAAAGGTAAATGAAAATACAGCTACCCCCTTGAACTTTCTGACTGTCCACCCTTTTCTCATTATGTGCTCATGGGCTTCTCAGCTGTGGACAATGATCTAGGTCCTGTACAGCTATTTGTGGGCATATTGCCTGGCCCATGCTCTGTGGGAGGCATGGGAACATGCAGATTGAAATCAATAAACATTTTACCGTAATAGAGCTAAATTTGCACATAAGACAGAGAGTTACAGACATGTGACACCAAATTCGATTCTCTAATGGTTGGGTGTGTTCTTACTTTAGCTGAACATTGTAGAAATTGATAGGGTCTCCAAATATTTGCTTGTGAGCAAAATAAAAAGGGCACTGCACAAGTTGCCGAAGACAAACTCCAGTTTTTGCTGAGGCATCAAGCACCATATAGTCTTTACAATAATCACTCACACTGCCACATCCCACCACAATACACATACTCTTCTTGTTTGGGAATTATTTAGGAAACCAGCTTGCCTCTATACACTTTATGAATGACAAGGTGGTACAATGGACAGAATACTGGAGTAGATTCAGGAAAACTTGGGTTCTAATGTGGCCTCAGCCACTCACTAGTTCCTTAATTTCTCTCAGCCTCAGTTTCTTCCTCTGTAAAAGGGGGATGACAATAACATTTGCCTCTCAAGGTTGTTGTGAGGATAAAATGAAATAAGATTTGTAAAGTGCTTTGTAAACCTTAAGGTGATTATAAAAACGCTAGTTATTATTATCACTATTGTTGTTAGATCTAGTTTAATTTTAGAGTAATGCAGTAATACACTTTTATATTTTTAGCACTGGTCAGAACACTTCTGGAATGTTGGTCAGTTCTGGGTACCACGTTTTAGGAAGGATATTGAAAAGATTGAAGCCATCCAAACGAGGGCAACTAGAATGCTGAAGGTCTTCAAGATCATCCCTCATGGTAGCTAAAGGAAACAGGGATGCTTAGGCTACAGAAGAGAAGCTTTGGGAATGGGTGGGGGTGATCATTGTTTTCAAAGACTATAAAAGGTATGCTGTGGTAGAAGACTCTTAGATTTGTCTTTTCAGTCCCAAAGAGAAGAATTAAGAGCAGCGGGGAGAAGTTACAAAAGGAAAAAAAAACAGGCTTGATATCAGGAAAACCTTTTAAGAGAGCTATTTTAAAGAGGCATGTGGCAGCTCAGGCAGGAGCATTCTTATTGTGGAATCTTTTTTTTTGCTTTTTTTTGGAGTGGAGAAGGCAGGGCAATTGGGGTTAAGTGACTTGCCCAAGGTCACATGCCTAGTAAGTGTTAAGTGTCTGAGGTCAAATTTGAAATCAGGTCTTCCTGCCTCCAGGGCCGATGCTCATTCACCGCACCACCTAGCTGCCTGTATTGTGGAATCTTTAAGCAAAGTCTGAATAACTTATGTGTGTTATAGGTCATAGACAGGTGAAGCTAGTTGTTTGATCTAAAATTTTGTGGTTCTGTAATCTACTAAATCAGAGATTATTTAGGAAGTAATGAACTTGATTATGACTTATTATTGGTGAAGCTATGGACTGGATGTGCACATTTATACACATAAACTCTAATATTTACTAAACCTTGTGCTTGCTTATACAATATATGTATTTGATACATGATAAATGATGGGATATATTGGTACATTAGTTTGCAAAGGGCAGTGAGGGAGGCTGTAGTTTGATCTGTGACAACCTTGTTAGTGGACCCCAAAATATATGCAAAATCTTCTGTTTGAAAGTATGTATATTCATATATATGAAATTAAAATGTACTGAGCTTAGTGTTTTTAAGAGGCAGTGCTGTGGTGTGGCTGCTTTCTATGGATACAAATGTAACTAAAAACGACAGGGAGTCATCAGCTAGCTAATTTTGCCCCAGTGGCTATATCTGCTTTTATTGAGAATGATAGACTAAACTAATTTGACAAATGTGTAGAAAGATGGAGTTCAAGTGAAAATTAATTTGGAGAAGATTGTTTCTAATATATTAACCTTCAAAACTGTTTTTTTTAATTAGTTGCCACCCTTACTCAGGCTAGAAGTTCATCAGCTGCTCCTAGACATTATCCCAATACTGATCAGGATGGAAGCTTTAACTTGCTCTGTTTTTCCAACCTAGATTGGTTTGCCCTTCCTTAGGCATCCTGAGGGGCATTCTGCTCCCAGAGGCTCACCATATTGGTGCTGGATTTAGTGTGGACACCCAATTAGCTTAGCCCTACTGCAACTCAGAACTCCTAAGATCAAGTGATCTATCATCCTCACTCAGCTTCCCCAACAGGAGGGACAATAGCTGTGTGGTGTGCCATCATTCCAGCAAGGCAAAGTATTAATATGTTGAGGAATCTGAGGTTCCTTGGTTGGGGGAATTCCTTGTGTGTGTGTATGCATATAGATATAAAGTTATATATGTATATATTTTAAATATTTTATTTTCACCCAATTATATGTTAACACAATTTTTTATATATTTTTAAATTTTGAGTTCCAAATTCTATCTTTCTCTCCCCTCTCCCTGAGATGGTAAGCAATCTGATATAGGTTATATGTGTATATAAAACATTTACATATTAGTAATTTTGTAAAAGACTTGAATAGCAACAAAAAAGAAAGGAAGGGAGGAAGGAAGGAAGGAAGGAAGGAAGGAGTCAGATATCAATTCATTCTCTGGAGGTGGATAGCATATTTTATCATGAGTCCTATGTGATTTTCTTGGATCATTGTATGGGTCCTTCACAGTTACTCAATGTACAATATTGTTGTTCCTGTGTACAGCGTTCTGGTTCTGCTCACTTCACCTCACATTAGTTCATGTATATCTTTCCAGGTTTTTCTGAAGTCATGCATATCTTCTCATGCTTTGTGACTCTTGACTATGTCCTCTTGTAAATTCTCTGTAAGAGCTTCACACGATGTGCCCTATAACTCTTGACATTTTATGGTACCAGTGAGCACATGAGCTGATCACACCTTGATCTTGCTACATGACCAGCTCACCTTTTTTTTGAAAATCATACTCCTCTCTGATGATATCCTATATGTCATTTCTTGTAGCTCTTTATTGTTAATGTGCTGCTTCAGAATTGTGCCTACCATGTTACTCCATTCAACTTTAATTCTTCAGAGATTGTTGTATTTCATGACTGATCTGGGCCAGAATTGAAGGAGAGGAGGAGTGTGGGCTAGATTGCCTTTGGGATACTGGGCAGTGCCTTTAATGACACTAAGTTTCTCCCTGAAACAATAGTCTATTTCTTGTTGTTTTGATGTTTTGTTTTGTTTGTAATAGCATTTATCCAGTGATGAACACATCCAGACTGTGAGTCATTGTTTATAAAAGGCTAGGTTTTAAAAATGATATGATAAACATACTCATGCATGTAGTTTCATAAAGAAAATGAAAGAAAAGAATAAACAAAGAAGATACCCTTTCCCATAAAATCTTATGTTATTAAGGTTAACTGTGAAATTGCAAGGATGTGGGATTTTGATGAGTTGAGTGCTCCCGTTAGTGATATAGATCATTACCCCTCTATGACCTAAAATGTTCTTATCAAGATGTTCAGTGTCCAGAAAGTTCCTCACCCTGCAACTGATATAGTTATGAGCTTATCAATTCAACAGCATTTATTAAGTGTCTACTCTGTGCCAGGTAGTATGCTAGGTGCTGGAGATAGAAAGAAAGCAATGAAATAGTCCTTGCTCTCAAAGAGCTTATATTCTACTTAGGAAGGGAGGGGCGAAGTAAATACATAAAACAAGATAATACAAAATATACACTGCATAAATAAGTAAGTGATTGAGAGATGGGGAGCACTGTCTACTAGAGGGATTAGAAAAGACCACATGTAGTGCATAATTTTTGAATTGAGCTTTACAGGGATTGGAAAAATTGAAAATGAGGAGGGCAAGCACTCCAAGCATGGAGGATAATTTAATTAGGTTGGTTCATGGACAACAGATGAGTAGTCCATCTTTAGTCCTGACCTATTAGTTATTAATATTTTAACATTCTGATAGATTTGTGATCTCATCAATATGGGTGCTGCCTGCACTCACAGAACTAACTGAAACGTGGGAACATGAATAAACATGGGCCAGGCAGAAATTTGAAACATTCATTCGTTTATTGCATGGACGCCACTCAAATCTCAAATAAGCATCTGAGGGTCCAAGTTTATATACTATAGCTAAAGCACTTACATCATACATTTCTCATGGGAAACTTCACATAGTTCATTACATGAGGCACCTAGCTTGCAACCTGTAGGAGGCCATTCCCTTGGGACACTTCCCTGCTTACTTATCTCATGCATCACTACTTTATCTATATCACTCAAGGGGCTAGGGTTTCAGGAATGGTCAGAATGTTCAGAGGGAGAATGAACGGAGGGTGGTGAGTCAACATTCTGAGATACTAGGCCCAAGCAGGTGGAAACAGGTTCAAGAGGGTCCTTGGCCTGGATTCGCGCCCATGGCAGACCCCTCAGAGCTAATCCTCAACAGCGCCCCCTATGTATGGTTACTCCCTCCTGTGATGCAAATTGAATCCCAACCACTCCCTTGCCTCCTCTGAAACTTTTGTCCATGTTCCCTGGCAATATCTCCACCCGGGACCCATCCAACGTGAGGGGATCTTTCCTCTTGATCTCTTGGCACACCACAAGTATTCCAGTACAGCATGTGGGCTGTTCACTAGTTAACCCTAGCATAACAATGTGCTTTAAATGATGTTATATGACTTCAAGTCAAAGAATACCACAATCACTGAAGAAAGAAAGTTGAGGATCAACCAAACATCAAGGGAGAGGCGAATGATAGGCATGAATAGGCAGCCACTGAGAACTGGGCAAGAGAAATGATGCAAAAGGTGCAATCAGAGACTTAAGGATAGAAAAGAAAGTAGACTGGTTATGTGTTACAAGTGAAGGGTAACTGGTCAGTGTTAATATTCTTTGGAAATATTCTGACTTGGATTATTCTCAAATACCTGCCACTTTGGAAGTCTAGAACAAAAATACAGTATTTTATACCTTAATTGAAAAATAGGTTAGTTTTATTCTTATGCCGTTGTAGGAAAGCATATTACCTAGAAGAAATACCTTTTTTTCCCCCAATTTAGACTGAATTTTTGCAAAGGCAATATTTAAATCTCTGAGAAATTTGTATTTATGGAAAAACTGACTCAATATGAGATACAACTATGCTTCTGGATGCTGCCTTAGTCCTTAAAATTGGAACTCTTTCCCTTATGCAAAAAGAAATTAAGCAGTTTAAAAATAAATCTCTCTGCACAAGACAGTCTAATTTAATGTTCTCTTGGATTCAACTTCCATCCTGTCTTTGGCCTACACATAGACTGTTAGGTTGCTGCTTAGGCTGTAAAACCTTTTTTTGCACCTCATCCTTTCTCATGCTGGGGGCAGAGAGCTTGAAAATACTATTAGAATGGAAAGAAGGACCTAGAGAGGTCGACTGTTTCAATACTCGGTGGCAAAATAGTGTAAAACTATTTCTTTCCCTTTGAAGCTATATCCACATGTATAAAGCCATCAAAATATAAAAAAAAAGTTAGAGGATTTGCTGCTTAGACCTGAGCCCCCCTACCCCCTGCCCCACTCTAATAAAGCTGAGTGACTTCCTGTTACCTGCAGGAGCAAATACAGGATGCTGTTCAGCATTCAAAGCCCTTCATAACCTAGCTCTCTCCTACCTTTCTAATTTTCTTACACCTTACTCCCCTACACATACGCTTTGATTCAGTTATATTGGCATTTTCTCTGCCTGTTCCTAATGACTGGAATGCTTTTCCTCCTCTTCAGCTCTGACTATTAAATTTCCCGGCTTTCTAAAATCCCAACTAACATCCAACCTTCTACAGGAAACCTTCACTAATTCCTCTTAGTTCCAGTGAGTTCTCCCTTATAATTATTTCCTATTTATCCTGTATATAGATTGCTTTGTGAATATTTGTTTGCATATTGTCTTCCTCATTAGATTGTAAGCTCCTTGAGAGCAGGGACTATCTTTTGCCTCTTTCTGTGTGCTCAATGCTTACCACAGTATATGGCATATAGTAGGTGCTTAATAAATGTTAATTGAATTATTTATTGAGTTTAATTCAGATGCCTCAAATATTCAGGTTCAATCTTAACAGAATTCACCTGTAGTGCTTTTCAGCCACGTTAAGAACAAAACAACGTGAGTAGGTTTTTCTTCTTCCCTCTCCCCTCCACCTAATTCTTTCCAAAATCTTGGGGTCTGCTCTTTGAATGGCTTAGGGCTTGGAGCCTTTCATAGAACCAGAGATTTAGAGAAGGAAGGAAACTTAGAGGTCATCCAGTACTTCCTCCTTAGTTTTCAGATGAGGAAACAAAGCACTAAAACAAAGGTTTGCAGCCAGAGAAGCTTCCTCCTTGTTCTTTGACTAAAATGCTTTAATAAGGAGCTCCAGGTAGAGTTCAACCAAGTATGAGTGATTTAAGCTACACCACCATGTTTCCTCATGTCCAATATGACTCCACTTGAGATATAAACTTCTTGAGGGTGGAGGCCTCCTTGTATTTAGTCTTTGTATCATCAGTGCTTAGCATAGTGCCATGCTTACAGTAGGCACTTAAAAATGTTGAGTTGAATTGATAATGAAGTTGCTCAGAAAGGCCTGATTCTATAAATTCCCTTGCTTATCCATCCCACTTGTGTTTGGTTTAAGGAGGGCCTACAAAAATGAGAAGGGGATGGATATGAGTGTGTATTAAGTTCCTACTAGGTACCAAACACCATGGTAAGTGCTTTACAAATATTATCTCATTTGGTCCTTACAATAACCTTAGGATGTAGGCCCATTTTTTTATTTTTTTTGCTTTTTTGGAGGGGGGAAGGCAGGGCAATTGGGATTGAGTGACTTGCCCAAGGTCACACAGCTAGTAAGTGTTAAGTGTCTGAGGTTGGATTTGAACTTGGGTCCTCCTGACATCAGGGCCAGTGCTCTATTCACTGTGCTACCTAGCCAGCCTATAGATGCTATTTTTGTCTCCATTTTGCAACTGAAAAAAAACTGAAGCAGATAGAAATTAAGTGACTTGCCCAAGGTCATATAGCTAATAAATGCCTGACTCCAAATTTGAATTCAGGTCCTGCTGACTTCAAGCCCAGAGTTCTATCAACTGTGCTACCTAGCTGCCAGGGTAAAGGAAGAGAACGAGTTTCATCTTTTATAAGTCAGTGTAGCCCCAGAGAACCCAGTCCTGCAAGAAAGAGGGCTGTATCTTAAAAAAAAATAAAAACAAGAATATAGAACATTTTTTTAGTTTCATTAATTTATTTGAATGATTTCTTTAGTTAGAAATCAAATCTTCTTGTTTAGATATCCCACTGATATGATATTAATCAATGGGAAAGAGGCTGTTAAAAAATGTAGGATGGTAAAAAAAAAATGAATGTAGAGAGATGAAAAAAAAAAAAGCCTGAATGCCTGCTTTGTTTATTAGCCTTACAGCTTGGGGCATGGTGTGACCATTTCCAATTCTCTGTGTTTTTTCACATGGCAATGATTGTTAGTTATTCAGCAGTAATTTATTTAGCATGTACTAGGGGTAAGAAGAAATTGCAAAGAAAAAAAAAGACCTAATTCCCGACTTCAGGGAGCTCACATTTCCAGTGGGGGAGACACGACGCAAATTCTTAGGTACATATAAGGTATAAGCAGAGGAGGTGAAGGTAATCTGAAAGGAGAAGGCATTAGCAGTTGGGGGCAGAGGTGGAAGGATTTGTGCTGAGTATTGAAGAAAGCCAGGAAAACCAGGTGAGAGGAGGCAGACAGAGCATTCCAGGCATGTTGGGGATGATAAAGGTCAAAACATAGAGGAGGGAGATGGAATGTTATGTTTCCAGAGCTACAAGGATGCCAGGGCAGCTGAATTGGAGTAGCCAATTTTCATCCCCACTTTGATCCCTACACCACCTCCACTTCTTGCTAAGTATAGGATACACATGCTCTGGAAAGAGCCATTCAGTCCATTTTGTAGTATATTTCTATTGCATGCTGAAGTGATTCAGATACCAGTACCTATTCTGCCCTCACACATTAGCAACTTCATCCACCTGTATTTTTATTTTTTGGAGGGGAGAAGGCAAGGCAATTGGGGTTAAGTGACTTGCCCAAGGTCACACAGCTAGTAAGTGTGTCAAGTGTCTGAGGCCAGATTTGAACTCAGGTAATCTTGACTCCAGGGCTGATGCTCTATTTACTGTGCCACCTAGCTGCCCACACCTGTCTTTTCTTAATGATGTTCTTCAGGAACAGGTTTGTTATGGTTGCTAGCATGAATTTAAATCTAACAAAATCTCTCCTCTTTTAAAAGACCTTTGCTAAAAGGGAGTCTTCAACTTCCCTTCCTTATCCATCACTTTTGGGGAAATGCAAATTAAATTTAGAAGAGACTCTGGGGGCTTGAAAAGCTTAGCAGAAAGACATAGAAATTAATTATGCCTAGGAAAAAATGTGATTTTTTTCTCCAGAATTAAATGGAGTTAAGTTAGTCTTACCTATAACATGATGCCAAGAATGGACCTTGAGAACAATGTTCTGGAGAGACTCTGGAATAGGTTTTTCTGACTTATTTTTAAATTTCGTTTTAAGGGCTCAAGATTTCATAACCATTAAATTTTAGTGGCTTAACAGATGACATCCATTTTTAGGAGGCTGGGAAAGATTGAAGTACAGATGGAAAAATAATAATGGGGGAGTATATTTTTGGAGTTTTTATTATAAAGGAAAAGAAAAGAAGGTGTTTACTAGAGACTGAAGTAGGAGATGGTGAAAAACCAACTTAGGCTTTATTCATGAGTTTTAATGATCACTGGTTGAATCACTTTTGTGTAAAATAGATGGTATTTCAGAATAATGAAACAATTACCTCAGCAGTAGTTTCTCACATGGAATGATTTGTATTTTCAGTTTTCCAAATTCTTAGCATGGATTCTTGTTCCATAATTTGCTATTTTCTGGTGTGTAAGATTAAGAAAAATCTTTTGATTTATGTGCAGCACATAGATGAAATGTCTTTATCTTTCTAATTCTTATTATACTTTTCAATATTACCATGATAACCCATCCCCCTTATCAGTCAATTCATTATTATTTTAAAGTGGTCTTTATATTTCAGTAACTTATGCTTGGTGCTGGGGATGCAAGTAGAAAAGAATGAAACAATCCCTACTTGCAAGGAGCTTATCTTCTAATGGGAGAGACAACAAGTACATATATAAATATATGTAATATAAATAGAAAGAAAAGAAATATAAATACAAAATAGTCAAATACAAGGGAATTTGTGAGACAATGCATTAGCATTTGACAGGTGTGGAGGGAGAAAGAGGAGAATCAGGAAAGGCTTCAAGTAAAAGTTGCTTTTTTTTTTGCCAATCAGGATTAAGTGACTTGCCCAGGGTCACACAGCTAGTAAGTGTCTGAGGTCATATTTGAACTCAGGTCTTCCTGACTCCATGGCAGGTGCTATATACTCCGTACTACCTATGTGCCCCTAAAATTTACATCTTAGTAGGAAGAAAGGGATTCTATGAGATACATATTCCACAAGATCAGTGCAAAGGTATGGATTTTCCTGTGTGAGTATAGCACCATTGCAATATTCACAGGGCCAACAGTCACTATAAATATACCTGCGTAGTGCTCAATTGCAAAATTTAACACTCTCCCTGCAGAAGACAGAAGCAAAACATTTATTCAGACTCTAGAAAACCAAATCTCAAAAAAAACCCCAAAACAACCAAATCTCACCAGGAAACCAAATCCATCATAGTAATATAGAAGTTAATGCACCACAATGTAGCAGAGAGCTACACTATCTTTTAGCCTTCCCACAAACCAACACAAGACCAATATTTAGTCACAAGCCTAACTGCCTCTCTCTGAAGTGTCCTCTCCTCCCAATTGTGTCTAGTTGTTCTGACTCCCAGCTTCCTGTGGGCTCAGCTCTATCTTTCAGCAAACTCCTTCCACCACAGGTTCCATGTGATTAAATTCAACCTATTAGGGAGCAGAGTATATTTTCAAAGCAGGGAAGGTCTTAACATTCCCTTAGGCTTATTAAGGGGCGGGGAAGATCTTCAAGTTCCCGTTACCATTACACTGAGAAACACAAAGAAGGCTAATTTGGTTGTATTGCAGGGTAAGATAGAAGAGTAGTGCTCAGAGAGGGCGGAACAATCAATCAAGATCCAATTGTCTAAGTACTATCTCTTCCACTTCTATTCTTTATCTGGGTTTATTTCTACTGCTACTTCATTTTATTTCCTCTCCTCTAAGATTTTACTTCCTCTGTCAAGCAATCAATAAACATTTATTAAGCACCTACTGTGCGCCAGGCACAGTGCTGAGCAATAGATACAAAAAGAGGCAAAGCACAGTTCCAGCCCTCAAGGAGCCAACGGTCTAATCGGGGAGACCACATAGAAGCAGATATTCATGGAGCAAGATATATACAGGATAAATAAGAATGGAGGAAAGGCACTACAATTAAGAAGGTTTAGGGACAGCTTTTTGTAGAAGGTTTATTTTAGTTCGGATTTAAAGGAAATCAGGAAGGTCAGTAATCGGAGCAGAAGAAGGAGAACATTCCAGGCAAGGAGGATGGCCAGAGAAAATACCTAGCATTAAGAGATGGAGTGATTTGTTCATGGAACAGCCAGGAGGCCAGTGTCATTTAAGAGTCTGGGAGTAAGGTGTAAGAAGACTGGAAAGGTGTCAATAAACACGTTTTCAAGGGATTAGGCACCCTAGGAACCAATGTTTCCAGGCATAAAAGAATATGAAAGGACACACATATATAAAATAAAATATTTGATTATAAAGAGCTTTTTATGCAATAATAGTAGAGGGGGGGGGAAGTCCTGGATTGGGAGTCTAAAGGCTGGAGTTCAAATTTTGCCTCTTCTGTGTTAATTATGTCCCATGTTTAAATCACAAAACCTCCCTGGGGCTGCAATGCCCTCTTCTGTATAGTGAAGTGATCAGACTGGATGATCTCTAAATGTTCAGCCTTCTGCTGGCAGATGTTAAGTAGTTGATGATGGGCTGACTCCTTTCCCTTCTCCCTCATTTAACCTAAGTGGAAACTGAGCCAAAAAGAGTGTTAGAAGGGAAGGGACCTTCCTAATGTCACACAGGTAGTAAATAGTAGAGCTCGGGTTCTACCAATGCCCTCCAGCTCTAAATCAATCAATCAACAGTTATTAAGTGCCTGCTGTATACCAAGCACTGTGTTAAGTGCTAGGGATGTAAAAAGGGGCAAAACATAGCCCCTGCCCTCAAGAAACTTACAATCTAATGGAAAATATGATGCAGCCTCCTAACTTAACCTGATTCTCTCAGCTTGTCTACTTACAGAGATATCAAATGTCTTATCTCATCTACGCGTCCGCATGGCCTCCCACTATTCAGGGGTCTGTGAATGGCAATGGAACCTTCATTCTTGATTGCATGGCATGGGAGAGAAGAGTGGAGACTGAGAAAAGCCGATTGTTACGCTTTGTGTGAATGCTTTGCAAATTCTTGAAAAAGAGTATCTTTTATTTAAGACTTTATGGTGTGCAAAGTGCTTTATCTCATTTGATCCCCCCAGTTGACTTGTGGGGTAAGTGCCATTGTTATTCCTATCTACACATGTGGAAATAGAATATTAGAGAGGTTAAATGGCTGGTCAGGGTCACAGAATCAGCTTGTGTGTGAGGCAGAATTTGAACCTAGCACTTCCTGAGTCCTATCTAGTGCACTATCCATATTATTAAATTACCACTAAGTTTTCCTTGTTCTAGATGGAATAATACTAGGGCCTTTAAACTTTTGGTATGTCTTCCTTTGAAATTTGATAATAATCTTTTTTTTCCCCTCTTGAAAAGTTCTCTATGGGCTGGTTAGCTAAATATCCTAAAATGGCCCCAGTAGTAAAATAAAGATTGGACAGTATTGACTAGAATTATTCTTTTTTATTTCCCAATGTAGCATGCTTCTATTTATGCCTTACAATGTCATATATGTGTTCAAGCTTCATTCATTCACTGCTGAAAAGTTTAAACCTAAGGCCTTTGTTTGCTCATGTGTAGACTGAGGGAGTTAATCTGTAAGGTGCCATGCCACTCTAATGGTCCATGATTCTGTTGAAAAATGAAATATTAATAGAAGAAATGAGAGGAAGTTAAGCAGCCCTAGGGAGAGAACAGGATTGGAGGGAGGAGGGCCCTACTTAGGGTGATAAAATGAGGTCTCTCTTGTCAGGGGCAGTATGGAAACCAGCCCAAGCTCTCCTGGGAGTAGAGAGCATCTGTTCACATATAAGTGGGTGCAGAACTTTCCCTCTCCCAGGAAAACAACCAAGATTTTGAAATGGTTCTGGGACAGCAGCTATTAAAGATTCCATACCCTTTATCTCCCATGTCAGGACTTCAATCCTCTCCTTGAACAATTCAGTTATAAGTGCCTACTCTAAAGAGAGCACTATGGTAGGCACTAGGCATATGGTTCTCCCTGGGGATACAAAGATAAACTATAACCCAGCCCACAAATTAGCTATCTGGGAAGGAGAAGAAGATAAGAAATAAAGATGATGCAAGGCCTAATGTGCTATAAGAAATATGAGAAGGGAGAGGTCTTTTTCTGTTGGGGGGCTGTTTGGAGAAACAGCAATTGCAGTTGTTTCATTAAAGACTTCATAATGGAAGAGGAGGCACCTGAGGTGGTATAACAGATCTGATACTAGACCTAAGATCAGGGAGACATGAATTGGTATCCCACCCCAATATCTACTACATGATTTAGTCACAGGTCCTCAAAGTAGGTGATACTGTCCCCCTATGGGAGGGGGTGTTGGAATGATCCAGGGGAATGATAGTAACCTCAGGTGCAACTGGGGGGGGGTGTCAAATAAAAATAAAGGGGCAGTGGAAGTATAAGAAAAGAAGAGAAGAGAAGAAAAATTTTAAAAACAGTTCATATATGTTTCATCTGTTGTCTAACATAGTTACAGTCATAGTGACTATATTCTTTTCCAAATAAACACAGAAAATGCAAGTTATAACCGATCGGTGGTCAAGTTCGCTGACAAGTCTTAACAAGAAAATGTTGACAAGAGAGGATGTTGCGAATTGTAAGGAAGTCCTATGTGGGCAGGAATATGTACATGTAATGATTTGTTTACAATATGATACTATATGGTTGTACAACACAATATTGCATCATCAAAATTTCAAGGCAGAAAAGAAATCCACAAATTTACAATAAATTGTTAAATTTAAGACGTATCATTTAAAAAAAATATTTTTAAATGACACAAATTTTAAAAATCATTAAAGGGTTCAAGAAAATAGATTTCCAGAGGGATGCTGAGTAATTATTTTAATGGGAGAGGTAGATCAAATAAATTTGGGAACGTCTGATCTAGTTATATGACCATGGATAACTCAACATCTCTGACCCTTAGTTTTCTCATCTGTAAGATGAGGAAGAGAATGATACCTATGCTACCATCCTCACTGGGTTATTGTGTGTCTCAAGTGTCAAGTGTTTTGTGAACTTTAAACCAACAGGAAGAAGGACAGACAGCATGATGACATCAGCTCTACCTTGGATACATTGGATTGTGTGACCCTAGTTAAGTCCCTTAATCTTCTACTGTCTTTGGCAACTCTCTACTATGAGAAGTTGTGGATAATTTATAAATCTCCATGAGTACAGGGAATTTTTTTTTCACCAGAAGTTCCCTATAAGGATGAAATCACAGAGTACTATATAAATAAATATTATAATAATAGTAATAATAATAATGGCTACATAGTGCTTACTATGTGCCAGGCACTATGCTAAGTGCTTTATAATTAAAATTTTACAATGAAAACTATATCCCAAGGCTAAAATTTTTGAAAAGAGATTTTTTTTCCCCTTCCCCTACATTTAATCATGACTATGTTGTTGTTCAA
This sequence comes from Petaurus breviceps papuanus, assembly GCF_028583685.1. Taxonomy (NCBI): domain Eukaryota; kingdom Metazoa; phylum Chordata; class Mammalia; order Diprotodontia; family Petauridae; genus Petaurus; species Petaurus breviceps. The sequence goes on along the minus strand of NW_027187348.1, from coordinate 10,398,006 downwards.
TTGTTTTCATTTGTGTCTGACTCTTTGTGACCCAATTTGGGGTTTCCTTGGCAAAGATACTGGAGTGGTTTGCCATTTCCTTCTTCAACTCATTTTACAGATGAGAAAAATGGGGCAAATGGGGTTAAGTGACTTGTCCAGGGTCACACAACTAGTATCTGGGATCTGCCTGATTCCAGTCCTGGCACTTGATCTAGCTGCCCCCCCCCCCCCATCGTTACTATGCTCCCAATATAATCCCCACTCTTACTTCACTATTTTCTCCTTCTTCATCAGAGAGGAAGATAAGAAGATTAGGGTGGAAGCTTTCAATCTTCTCTGATGTGCAAACTTCCTTTCTCTAGGAGGATGTTCCTAACTCTGGGATCTGTGAATTAGTTTTTAAAATAACATTTTGATAAACTTTATTTCAGTATACTGAGTTTGCATTGTAATGCTGCACATTTTATCTTATGCATCTAAAAACATTATTCTGAGAAGGGGTCCATAGGCTTTACCAGACTTCCAAGGGCTTCATGATACAAAAAGGGGGGTTGTTAACAACCCAAAGGGGTCAGAAGTTAGGATTTGTAATAGCTAAAACACCGCATCTCCTGGAACAATGAAAATGTTACAGGGAGAGGAAGAAGAGTAGAGAGAAATATTCTTGGGCAGAAAATCTGAAATGTGTTCAGTGTTGTCTATTGAGAAACACATTTTATAGTGGAAGTAGTATTGGCTTGGAATTAAAAGAGACCTGGATTGAAATCCCACCTCTGACTCTTATTAGCTGTGTGATTATGGGGAAGTCACCTTCTCAGGGCCTTGTTTTCTTCATCTCTAAGATGAACACAGTAATAGCTCTAGTATTTACCTCACATTGTTATTGTGATATGATATATATGTAACATATAGATTTTTAAAGTACTGTGCAAACCTTAAAGTACAATAAAATATTTATTATTATTATTATTAATTATAAAAGGTCTTGGAGAATCTGGGACTGATTGCAATTGAAGAGTTAAGGCAGAATTTTCTCCCTAGGAAGTGTAAGATGCTATTTCAAATGCCTTGTATATAAAATAATATAGTTAGAGGTAAATGAGTCTCCTTTCCTTCTCCGCTTCACTGTGTGGGCTGCTTGGACCAAATTACCTAACGTTCCAAAAAACCTTCAATGCCTCCTTTTTTCTCTCTCTTACTTACTGTCTCATCAGTTACTTTCAATATTTGGTACCTTTGTCCTTAAATTAGGTTTTCCTCTCTCTGAATGTCCTTCTGTAAGTTTGTTATATTTATTGATTTTAAAAATTATTATTTGTGTGTTCCTTTTCTCAGTCTGTCTTTGTCCTGCCTGGGGAAATTGTGGGTTCACCACTATTATAGAACTTTTAGCATAGGCAAGACTGGAGGGGTCAGACACACGGTATGGGCTCCCTAGTGCATCCTGAACCAGACTAAAATGTAATTGGGAAGAAATAAATAAAAGAAACAATTAAATGTAAACATTACATTTTAAAACTAAGGCAATATGCAGCTCTGAGGGATCTTTATGTATGGTTAAGTGATCTACCTTTCCCCCATTTCTTTTTGAGTTTGTTATCATTGAGCTAGATGACCCATTTATGGGAGTGTTGTAGAATTGGTTCTTGTTTGAGCATGAGTTGGACTAGACTTTTAACCTTGAGGGTCGTGATTCTGTATTGTTCTGATTGCTGTCCACACCTCCTCTACACTTCCATTGATTTTCATTACTCAATGCTCTCTTTTCTCTCCCCCATTGTTCCTTCCAGGTTGATGTAGAAGTGTCTCATCTCAATGTTCTTTTTTTTTTAGCTTTTTTAAAAATTTGTTTGTTTACTTTTAGTTTACAGGATTCAATTCCACAATTCCTTGAGTTTCACATTTTGTCCCTCTCCCTCCCCTCCCCCCCATGGCGGCATATAGTCAAGCATAGCATCTGTAAATACTTTCACATTATACGTTAGTCAGATTATAAAGATGGATTGTATCAGATTGAATGAAAAATGGTAAAGAGGACATAAAACCAAACAAGAAAAGGAAAAAAGATCAGGTATTTTGCTTCCATCTGGATATAAAATCAGTTCTTTCTAGTTCTTTCTCTGGATGCACACATTTCTCTCCATCATAAGTCTTTTGGGGTTGACTTATATCACTGCATTGCTGAGAAGAGTCCAGTCTATCAAAGTTGGTCATCACACATACGTTGTGTCTGTAATTGTGTACAAATTTCTCCTGGTTCTACTCTTCTCACTCAGCATCAGTTCGTATAAGCCTCTCCAGGTAAATATGAAGTCCATCTGCTCCTCGTTTCTTATAGCACAATAGTATTCCATAACATGCATAAACCACAACTTGTTCAGCCATCGCCCAATTGATGGGCACACCCTTAATTTCCAATTCTTTGCTACCACAAAAAGAGCTGCTATAAATATTTTTGTACATATGGATCTCAATGTTCTTTTGCCAAGATAGTGAGTGACCTTTTTGGACTTCTCTGTCAGCTCTTTGGGGCTGTACAGATTGAAATGAATTGATCATCATAGTCGAGGAAGTGTTTTGATTTATTTTGTATTTCACAGAGAAATTGACCTACCCATGAAGTTCAGATAGCAGGTTTTTAAACACTGTAATTTATGTACCAAGTATGTTTTCACCATCTTATTTCCTCTGGAACAGTTTGATCTGCAATAAGTAGTACTTGATAGTTCATAATATGTCCCACACAGTTTTATATCAACAGTGAATTTATTTATACTATGCCGGTCTTTATGTATTTTCTTAGAATCTTTCTTATGTGGAAGGTCCAGATTCTGATAACATCTGATTGCAATGGCTTACTGGTCTAAAATTGTTCCTGACAGCATGTATAAATGAAATGATAACTTTTATTTATTTATTTATTTTGTTTTTTATGTAGGACCATAGGATTGTTAGATTTCAAGGTGGATGGAACTTTTCAGGCTGGTTCATTTCTCTTCACTTTATTTCATAGAATAGGACATTGAGGCACAGAGAGATTAAGAGGTCAAACACATCTTCCATAACTAGAATGATCACCCTTTCCATTATATCATACTACCTCTTATACATTATTTTCTCAATCAGCTCTTATTCAGCTGGTGTCTAGGTGCCCATTTAGATATTTTTCAGCCTGCTAAAAGGGAATGACTAGCTCAGCTTAGTGGAAAAAGAATGCTGGTAATGGGTTTGATTCCACATAAGCCACTTAGTTTCCCTTCTTTCTATCACCACAGACTACAGGTATAAACCTAATTAGCTGTTTTGTCATAATAAGTCATTGAAAGCAGTTAGGTGGTGTAGTAGATAGAGTGCTGGGCTCAGAATGAGACAGCCCTAAGCTTGAATTCTGCTTCAGACAATTACTCACTCTTCAGCCCTTCAAAGGTCACTTAATCTCTCTCTCTCTCTCAGACTCAGCTTCCTGATCTGTAAAATGAGGATGAAAAATAATAGCACTTATATCATATGATTACTGTGAAGATTACTGTAGAGTGCTTTGTAAACCTTAAAGTGATATATACGTTTAGATATTATTATTATTATTGTTGTTGTTGTTATCATTTCTATAAGAATAAAGAATCTCACATTCTAATGATTTGGGTCAGTAATAATTTAATAAGCAAAGGACAATGCCATCATCAATATCACTATTAGCTATTGAGGGATGAAAATATGTGCATTTAGAAGGCACAGTATCTACTGTTGGCTTTTTAGAGATACCACAGCTTTCATCATGATTTTAGAGACAGGAGAGTATGTATTTATTATTTAATTAAGAATATTTTGGTGACTGTGATGTATATGTAGGTAATAGAAAACATGGTTTCTCCCTGTAGTATATTATATTCACTGGTGAAGTGCAAGCTTCTCTCACCCTTCCTCCCCTCCCAAACTCCATTGTGGCTTTTGGTAAGGGAAAGATTTTATTTGATCACCACCTTTATAGGTAATAAATTTGTAGACATTTAGTATAAAAATGACTTTGACTTCATATCCACATCCTTAGTTTTCTTATTTTTTCTTACTGTCGGCCATTCATTTAGATTGACGTATGGCTGTAAAATGCTTCCCTAAGTCAAAAGATCTGTGATTTGAATATTGCAGGTCCTCTGTATACTGATGACAAACCCAACTGCTCTGTGACTAAGAAGATGGTTTTCCTACATGGCTATGGCCAAAGTATTATTCACCTTGTGATCGACCTTCCTAGTGATGGAGGCTGACCTTTAGACAACCCACCCATGATACATGTTGTTACCATACAGCAATCCTTTCTAGGAGGCAAGTTTGTTAAGTTGAATAGTAGGACCCAGTGGAATTTATACTTCACTGACTTAACTTTCAAGAATACAAGGTCATATTTGCAATATGCTGAGGCATCCCAGTATAACTTTAGTCTATGTGGTTATGTTAGAACTTATGAAAATGAAATAGGGATGGATATATTATTTTCCAGAAATACTGCAACTTTATTTCATTAACCACTCATTAGTTTTATAGATAATTTATTAGAGCACTAAATTTAAACAAGATGATTGTTAATTTCAGAAAGATTTAAATTTAAATTATGAATTGAATTAATTAGCTAGGTTATAGAAAATAATCTGTAGCATCATTTAATTACTATGCACATCCATAAATGTCATTTGAAAACTTATGGAGAAGAAAGTGGGGAAGAATATTTTATAATATTAAAAATTAGCTTGTGTTAAGGGCTTGCAAGAATGTTAGTGAGAGACAGAAGGGCATACATAGTACAGTGGTTCTCGAAGTGTAGTCACTAGATCTCTGGGGGATCCCTAAGATGATTTCATGGGGTCTGTAAGGTAAAAAAACACTTTTCATTATACTACTGACATTGTTTGCCTATTAAAATACTCCTGTGACTTCCAACTACATATATTTGTGAGGCTGGATTTTCCTCACATATTTCAACCAAATTAACTTCACAGCAGATTAAAGAGAGTAGCAGATGTAAGATTCTGTCTTTTTTTTAAGTGAAAAATTATGCTTTGACCTGCATTTAGAGTATGTTAATTCTTTATCTAGGTGTGGATAGCATTTTCCTTCATGAGTCCTTTGTACTTGTCTTGGATCATTTGTGTTGCTGAAAGAACTGAGTTTTTCATAGTTGATCATCACACAATGTTGCTGATATGGTGTACAATGTTTTCCTGGTTCTGCTCAATTCATTTTGCATCAGTTCATACAAATCTTTCTAGGTTTTTTTGAAATCTTAGTGTTCATCATTTCTTATTGTGCAATAGTATTCCATTACATTCATATAGCACAGCTTCTTCAGTCATTCTCTAGTTGATGGGCATCTCCTTAAGTTCTAATAATTTGTCACGATGAAAAGGGCTGCTATAAATAGTTTTGCATATGTAGGCACTGTCTCAAACTTATTGTGTCAGGGGCTGCAGTCCCTGGCTGTCTACCTGGTTCTGTACTGATGTTGCTCTGTGGCCCATGGGGAATCCTTGTGTCTGGTGTTATGCTGAGGGGATGTGGTGGGGGTGACTGGTGCTGCTAGAGGCTGTAGGGGTCTGGCAGCTTACCTGGTATTGAAATGGGATCCTAGTGCTGGTGTTTGGCACGTGCTGAGGCTTGTAGGGTGTTTCTGCATTTCCCTGGGATTACACTGAAGCACGTAGAGGTCTGACTGCTGGCTGTTTGCCCAAGGCAATGCTGAAGCATGAGGTGGTTCTTGGGACTGGAGTCTACCCATTTTCCGGTGTTGGTGTTTGCCTGCTTCACCACACTGGGCCTTCGTCTCCTGATGGTTTACTGAGGTGGGGCTTGTTGCTGGCTTGCTGGGACACTTCCTGCCCTGTACTTAGTTCCCTTTTTACTGGAATGAGACAGACCTTTCCGGCTGATCTTCCAAGTTTCTCGGGCTAAAGGATTGTTTCACCTGCTTTTTTCTGGCTCTTCTGTTCCAGAATTTGTTTGGGGCACTATTTTATGGTTGTTTAGAGATGAATATGGGAAAGTTGTGGTGATTTACTGCTTACTCTACCATCTTGGCTCCCTCCTGGCTGTCCTCTTTTAAGTCAGACATTAGATTTTTATAAAAATATGCTAAACAAAACCATTCTACTGACTCATTTTTTTGTTTTAGAAAATATAGTTATTTGTCACAAAATATATTATTTACATAAACATGGAATGGATTTATTATTGCTATTCTAAAATGAATTAAACAAATACATATTTTAAAATTTTAACACTTTTATTTTCTAGTATGGTAAATATTGATAGTTATAATCCACATAAACAAAAATTCCTTGGGTGTCTCAATAGTTTTTAATGGTGTGAAGGAGTACTGAGACCAAAAAGTTTGAGAACTGATGGCATGGCATAGAAAGCATTATCCTTGGAATCAGTAAGCCCTGGGTTCAAGTCTTACCTCTGCACCTAGGTTCAAATCTTGCATGTTCAGCATTCATATATTACTTAAACTCATTACCCCCAAGCAATTCTCAAAGATATTAAGGTACAGATGACTTGGAAATCTGCATCAGTGGATTGTATTTTACAAGTCCAAACCAAATTAAATAAAATAAACAAGTGAAAAAATTAAACATAGAATTATAGGCTGTCAGAATGAAAAGGCACCTTAGAAGTCATAGGGTCCAATCTTTCATTTTTACAGTGATGGAAACATGGGATCAGAAGCATTAATTGACTTGTCCGAGCTTACAGAGCTAGTAAAGAAATGAGCAGAGATCATTATAATATAAATGTAGAATGGATGTACCTAGTGTAATTATGTAACTAATTTAAAATATGCTCTTTCTGAACTGCCCTTGTCTCAGTTACATAAGGAACTTTGAGCATGGGGTCTCTATTACTTTTTAGCAATAAATAGGCAGTTACTCCCTCTCTACCTTTTCTCCTTTGGTGACTGAAACCCAGCTGTGCTGCCCAGGAGACTGGCAGAGATAAAAGCCAGACTGTTGACATGATTATGGAGGCACAGACTACGTTACTTTTCTTCCACTCAAACTAAATTTAGCTTCTCTCTGAGATACCCTTTTTCCTTCAGAGGAAAAGCAGCATATCTTACAATGATTATTAAATAATTCACAAGTGGCAGAGTCCTAATGAATAGAGCTATCAAAAAGGCTAGAGGAGTTGGCTGCAACTTTGGAGGCCCTTTCCAAATCTTATTTTACATTGGGGCTGTAATTGGGGTTGGGGTGGTGGGCTTTTTCAGTGTCTTTACAAGAGCTTTTGTAGTTTGAGATGAAAGTGCTATCTCAAGTGTTTCCTAGAATGGACATGATAAAGCTAAAAGAAAACCGTGTAAGTGAAAATATGCTAGCTTTGTCCTCATGCTCCTCAGCCCCCTTTTAATTTAGGTAACAGTGTGGTAGGGTAGAAAAGATATCAGAGGACATACATTTGAGTCCTATCATGCCACTCACTAGCACTGTGATCTTGGACAACCCTAATCTTTCTGAGGCTCAGTTTTCTCAGTTACATGAGGAACTAAAACGGCAGTGATAAAGCCTACCTTGAAGTATTTTGGAGAGCCTCCAAGGAGATAATACATGTGAAGGGGCTTGTAAACTGTAAGGAATTAGCACGTAGCAATCTGACACATACTAAGTACTTAATGCATGGTTTTTCATAAATTTTGCAGATGTAAAGTGTCATTATCAATTCATATTCGAACAGCCTCTTCTCTCTGTCACTTTGGAAACTGAGCAGTCATCCCCATTAATCAGTAGTAGTTTTTCCCCATTAGTTTGAGCCTACCTTGTGGAATAGGCAAACTTGTGATGTGCATGTTATAGAAAAGACAAAGAGATTAGATGGCATCTCTGAGGGACTGGTTTGAGTAGATCCCTATAGGGAAGAAGAGATATGGCTGTTTTCCAGGTGTGGATGTTCCCTAATTGAAATTGATTTTCTTCATCTTAGTCCTGAGCCAAAGACCTTAGGTCTCACTAGACAGTATACACCAGTTCAATTACTTTCAACTCAACAAGCCGTTAATTAAACACCTATGTTATATGCCAGGAACTGTCTTGAGTACTGGGGATACAAGATCCCAAATTCAAAAGTTTGTGTGGTCAAAAAGGAGTCCTTTTTGGATCGTTATCTTCTGAAGGGATGCACCCTAACCATTGAAACAATTGAAAAAAAAATCTGTTCCCCTCTTGGTGTGGTTTAAACAAACATAATTAACTGTATATGATAATTAGGATTTATAAAACAGATAAATTGAGGGTTGACTCGTTGTCTTAAAGTGACAGTCATTTTAGGGATCTTAAAAGTTAAATATTCCTCTAGGATTTGAAATATGATTTGATTTACATACAACTTTTCAGGAATACAACTATTAGTTTTTGTTTTTGAGGTGGGGGATGGATTTGAGATACTTTTTTTTTCTTCCCAAAAGACCTCTGACGAGACATTCTGACCTACTGAATCACAGGGGAGGTGTGATCAGCCTAGAAGGTCAAAACTGAGGCTTTCAGAAACAAAGACAACCATAGGCCTTTCTAGTTGAACAGAGTACTTCTTTAGGCAGCAGAGAATACTGCCTCCTAATGATTAGGTTCATAAGCTTTTTCTCTGCCAGCACAATGCTAGTCTAAAAATAGTCAAACTCCTGCTGTGTTTATTTAAAAGATACTATTCTCAATGGGCTTTTGAGTCAATTGTACTCAATGATGGAAAGTTCTCAAGTTGCTTTACAGTATGTTTCAGGGTAAAATGATTGTAATCTAAATCTCTCACAGGTACTACTTAATCAAAGGGAATATTCTGTAACTCCCATCTGCCCATTACTCAGCATCCAGGGAGCTATGGGGAGAAAGTCATTACCATTATGAAACAAGTAGAATAATATTGATTTGTAATTCTTATAAATGACCAAATGAATCCATTATCTGACTACCTATGTTTATACTGTCACCTGTTTTTTTCTTGTCTCACACACTCCTCTCTCTTCCTCTGTCTCTCTGCTCTGTCTCTTTCTCCTCTCTGTCTTTCTCTGTCTCTGTCTCTTTCTCCAGATAAAAGAATAAATGTGAATTGCTAACATATCAGTGAATGAATTGAACCTTTTCAGCAAAAATAATGGTTTAAAGTTTTAACAAGACATTGAAAATAAATAAGATACGAGGAAATTAAGGCAGAAATCAGAAGAACCAGGATTTGCACTCTGGTCATTTGACTCAAAAGTCAGAATTCTTTTGCATTATAATGCTATTCAATCCTGACTTTTCCAAGAATACTAGAAAATTTTAAATAAAAATAAAATTTTTATTTATACATTTACATGACAAAACATTATACAGTTTACATAAAAATAGGTCTTTTGACTTATTTGTTAAAAATGAGAGTGATCAGTAATTTTTGTTTCTCAAGCATAAATTTTCTGAACCTAAATATATGTCTGTCTCAATGGTGATGATGTCAAAACATTAATAGTAAATGAAAGGGACTGAAGATTCTAAACAATGTACATTGTGTAACCACAGCGCCAGCTCATTGACTACTCTATGTATTGTAGTCTGAAAATGGAGGGGGTGGGGTTGGGGGGAAAGCCAGAAACTTCCTTCCTTTCCTCTTTTAATAAAAGATTTGTGTGGGAGAGGAAGACTGTCACTGAAAAGAATGCTCTAAAATATATTGTGACTCTGTGTGTGTGTGTGTGTGTGTGTGTGTGTGTGTGTGGGGGGGGGTATTCAAAGGTTACTTTCTGGTTCAAATATTGTAATGACCCTGTTAATAAATACTCACTGGAAGGAAGGTTATAACTATACATAACAATGATAGGTAGGATCTTGGTCACCAAGGAGAAATGGTAACTTCCTTTGAATTTCTGGTTATTTTATATATACTAGGACTCAGTTATTCTCTCTTAAAACATGAATATGTGTATATATATATATGTATATATATACACACATACATACATACGCACATATACATGCCACCAATGGGATTTCATATTTGCTCTGAAAAATACATGCTAAGCAACAGTGAAAAGAGTGATAGATTTGGTGTAAGAGGCCTTGGGATTGAGTCCTGATTTCTTCTCTCTACTCAAGTGACCCTGGGCAAGTCAGTTTGTCTGTCAAATGTGGGGAGTGGGACAAGTACCTCTAAGTTTCCTCCAGCCTCTAAAGCTGTGGATCATAGCTTTAGAATATTTTCATTGATTACCTCCCCTGTCACATTTCAAAACCCATATTAATATGATTCTTTTAAGGTCTGCAAAGTAACTTCCCTACATCAACCTTCATGCACTGTATATTCTTGCCAAATTGTCCTATTTGCTGTTTCCCAAACTGGGCCTTCCCTCTCCTGACTATGTTCTTTGAGAGACCTGGAATACACTCCCCCCTCACCCCATTCATGTAGCATCTCATCCAGTCACATTCTGTGCATATACCATCTCTTACAGTAAGCCTTTCCTGATGCCCCCTACTTGTTAGTTTTCTCTCCTTCCTCAATTGCCATGTATCTACTGATCTATTTTGATGTTGTAAGGGACAGCGAGGTGGTATAGTAAATAGAGTCTCAGGTGTGGAGTCAGGAAAATACAAATGATTTCAAATCTGGCCTAAGATGCTTAGTAGGTGTGTGACCCTGGGCAAGTCACTTAGCCCTGTTTGCCTCAGTTCCTCCTCAGTCAAATGAGTGAGAGAAGGAAATGGCAAACCACTCTAGCATCTTTCAGGAAAACCCTAAATGGGGTCACAAAGAGTTGGGACAGGATTGATGATGTATGTCCTCAGTAAAATATGAACTCTTTGAGGGAAAGGAAAAATTTTCCTTTTGGTTTTGAATCCCCTACCTAGTACGCATTTAATAAATGATTGCTGGATTTATTTGTTGATAACTAGGGCTAATATTATTATCCTCATTTTTTAAAATTAAATTTTAGTTTTAGTTTACATCATTCATTTCCACTAGATTTTGAGTTACAAATTTTTTCCCTGACTTTCCCCTACTAACCACCCCAAAACAGCGATCCCACTGTATACCCCCTCTCCCAATCTGCTCTCTCCTATATCCTCCCCCATACTCCCTCTGACTTTCCAGTAGGGCAAGATGGATCTCTACACCCCAGTGCCCGTATATCTTATTTCCCAGTTGCTTGTAAAAAAATAATATATATGTATATATTTTAAACATTTGATTTTAAAACTTTGAATTTCAGATTCTTTCTCTTCCTCCCTTGTCACCCACCCTTACTGGAAAGATAGGCAATTCAATATAGGTTGTACATTTGTAGTTACACAAAACATTTCCATAGTGGATATATTGTGAAAGACTGACTATATTTCCCTCCATCCTATCCTGCCCCCCACTTGTTCTGTTCTCTACTTTGAATGATCATCTTTCCCCCTGAAACATGATACTCAGTTTTGCTGGGTAGGTGAGCTCCTTTGACCTCCAGAATATCATATTCCAACCCCCTTGATCCCTCAATATAGAAGCTGCCAGATCCTGTGTTATCCTGATGGTGTTTCCACAATATTCAAATTGTTTCTTCTTGGCCACTTGTAATATTTTCTCCTTGATCTGGGAACTCCAGAACCTGGCTATAATATTCCTAAGAGGTTTCTTTTTTGGGTCTTTTTCAAGAGGTGATTGGTGGATTCTTTCAACCTCTATTTTGCCCTCTGGTTCTAAAACACATTAGGGCAATTTTGAGAATTTCTTGAAGGATAATTTCTAGGTTCTTTTTTTGATCATGACTTTCAGGTAATCCAATAATTTTTAAATTATCTCTCCTGAATCTATTCTCTAGGTCAGTAGTTTTTCCAATAAGATATTTCACATTGCCTTCTATTTTTTTCATTTGTTTGGATCTGTTTAATAGTATATTGATTTCTTATAGAGTCACTAGCTTCCATTTGCTCCAGTCTGATTCTGAAGGAATGATTCTCTTCAGTGAGCTTTTGAGATTCTTTTTCCATCTGGCAAATTAGACTTTTTAAGGCATTCTTCTCTTAATTTGCTTCTTGAGCCTCTCTTGCCATTTGAGTTAGTCTATTTTTTTTATTAAGCAATCAGGGTTAAGTAACTTGCTCAAGGTCACACGGCCAGTTATTTCTGGGTGTGGTGCTAAGTATCTGAGCTTATCCCCAGATCATCCCAACACTGGAGCTGGTGCTCTTACTCGCTGTGCTACCTGGCTGCCCCTATTTAGTCTATTTTTTAAGGTGTTATTTTCTTTACTTAGGTTGTTGACTCGCTTTTCTTGCATCATTATCATTTCTCTTCGCAATTTTTCCTCCTCTTCTCTTATTTGGCTTTCAAAATCCTTCATAAGCTCCTGTGTGGTCTGCAATCAGTTCATATTTTTCTTGGAAGCTTTTGGTACAGGAGTTTTGACTTTATTGTCTTCCTCCTGTTCCATGCTTTGATCCTTTTTGTGCCCAAAATAGGAATCTAAAGTCAGATTGCTGTGCTTGCTTTGCTTCCTTTGCTTGCTCATGTTGTCACTCAATTACTTGACTTTTGAGCTTTTTCCACAGTAGGACTCTGCCTCCAGAGAGGAGAGCTTTGTCCCAAATCGCTGAGCTTTTCTCATATGCCAGAGCTATTAGTTGGCTGCCCTCTCTGAAGCCTCCACAGGCTCTGGCACCTGGTCACACACTCCAGGACCTCCAACCTAGACAGTAATCCAGATCCAAGCAGGTTAAAGCAAAAATGATTACTCCTCAGAATGGTTTCTTGGTCCCCCTACAATATGCAGGCCAGGAGCTCTGAAGCAGCCTTGTGGCAGCAGCCACCATGCCTCAGCCATTTCTCCCTCTGGGGGAAGAGGCCAGACCACACTCCCAGACTCCCTGTTCCCAAAGTCTACACTGACCTCTCACTTTGTCTTCAGCATTTATGGGTTGATAATTCTGGAAAGCGCCACAGCTGCTGGTAATCTATTCTCCTGAAGTCCCTCTAGCCATGACTGGTCAGGGTGCCCTGAGGCTAAAACTGCGGGCTCAGGCAGGGCTAGGCTCTGCTCCTAGCAGGCTACAATGGACCTTCCCTGCCTGCCAGGCTTCCTTTAGTGGGAGATTTGTTTCTCTCTGTCACTTTGTGGGTTCTGTAGCCCTAAAGTTTGTTTAGAGTCATTTTTATAGGCATTTGAGGTGGTTATGGGGGGAGTGCAGGGAGTTTTCCTTCTTCTATGCTGCCATCTTGGCTCTGTCCCTATTATCCTCATTTTATGGGTAAGGAAATTGATTTGCAGAGATAAATTGACTTACCCAAGGTCACACATCTAGTCAGTATGAGAGCTGCTAACTCAAATCTAAGTCATCAGTGTACTTTCTACTGTGTTATGCCAGCTCTCTTACTAGCATCAAAAGCTGTGAATTATCAGGAAGACTGAGTCAAGTTTCTGGAGGTGCTACATTTCTATATCCTGGGGTGGTGAGGGATTGGAGAATGAGAGGTGATAGGCTAAGTGATTCCCACTGACCTTACCCTTTTCACAAATGCTTCTGATTGTATCCATTCCACCTGATTTGATTCATAGGCAAAATTGACACAGTGTTAATAGAGTTCATGTGGGAAAATGTGGGATTGATTGTAGGTTTATTTATAAACCCCCCTGAACTATTCTTTAGCCCTGCTTATTTGACAGTCCCATTATGAATCTGATTGAAACAAAATTTGGATTTAGCCAGAATTCTCTTCTCTAGTAACAACTACCCTGAGGTCCTCAGGTGTGGAATAATTGTGTCCCTTTTTCCTTCCTTCCTTCCTTCCTTCCTTCCTTCCTTCCTTCCTTCCTTCCTTCCTTCCTTCCTTCCTTCCTTCCTTCTTTCCTCTCTTCCTTTCTTCCCAATGCAAGACTTAAAAAAATAGGATCCTTAAATTTTATAGACTTAGCAGACCTCTACCCCTGACTGTCTCTTAAGCATTTGCCACTGGATTATCATGATGGTGTAATGCCAACCAAAGGCAACTTTCAAAGTTCAGAATACCAGCATAGTAACTGTCCATTTTATTCAGTGACAAATTAAGGCAAAACATTCACAGAAAAGAGAAAATCAAAATACAGCATTCACCAAGTGTAATTCAATAATTTCCAAGTACTATTCCACCCTTGGGAAGTACATTCATTTAGTCAATCACAAAATCCCTCTTCTCAAATGGAGATTAGTTTCCAGTCATAAACAAAGTACATTCATTTGATCAGAGCACAAAAAAGTCAAAAATTTCCCACCCCTGGATCACAACTGAATTACAGTTATCATCAGTTAACGCCAAGCACCCTTCTCAAAAGGGGCAGTAGAGAGCATAAAGGCCATCTACCCCTGAGCTACAGCAAGGTTAAGATATCATCACAGCATTTAATATCCAAAGAGAGGTCTTTTCTTCATCTTGACCAAAAGCAAGTTCTCAGAAATCTCTGTTCCTGGGGAGACAAAGCTTAACAAAGCCACAAGATACATTGCCAGTGTCCTCATCAATTCACTCTCTGCCTGCAGAACAGTCCCAGGACCCCTGAAAATATCAGCAAGACCCTCTTCCAGGATTTCTGTAAACATACAACAAGAAAATCCTTCTTCAGGGCTTCTGAACCAACAGCAAAGTTCCAGGACCTCTGAAACAACAGCACTGTCCTTCACCAGCAGATGAATCTGGCAAAACAACATCAATTCACTCTTTGTCTGCAGAACAGTCTTAGGACCCCTGAACCAACAGCAAGGTTCCAGAACCTCTGCAACAACAGCACTGTCCTTCACCTGTGGACGAATCTGGCAAAAACAACGTCAAAACAGACAGACAAAATACTGGCATCATAGCCATATCTCCTCAGTCCTTGGCAGCTCAAGGTGGCAGCTCTCAAAAGTCCTGGGCAGCTTGACTGGCCCTCAAAAATCCTCTCTCTCTGTGCCTCCACGATGCTGCTTCCAAAAGTTCTTCTGCCTCTCTCTCTGCTCTGGCCTTCTCTAAATCCATGGTACCAGCTCCTCCCAGTTCAGCCCTCTCTCTTCACATCAACAAGTCCATCCCGCAGGTGGGATTCACAAGCTTTGGGTTTCAACACTCAATCCGAAAACCAAGCCAATACAGGGGAATCTTTACATTCCATTACTATTACAGATGCGTAGGTGGGTGAGGGTGGGAAGGTATACCTTTAATGCATTATTAATTACAAGGAGATTATTGAATTAGAGAAAATCGTGGTACTTAGTACAAGCCAATATCATGCTGATATTAACTTAGGAAAATGATCTCATGACCAATAATACTTAATAGAAAAAAATGCTTTCATTAATTGAAAAATTAAAATTAGGTTAAAAAAACAAGAATACACCCCAAAGTCCTAAGCCACTAAAGGTAATGTCTATTTATAACTATTGACTTACCATTTTTTTTGTATACCAGAAGCACAGGATATGAAATCAAAAGCTGAATTGTAAGAAGTATTGTAGAGATTAGTAGATTTCATTTGGTTATGAGGACAATGACTGCTATGGGTCAGCTAGATTTAGACCTTCATTGATTTTGATAACCAAATGTACTTGATTTGGTTTGTTCTTCCACATAACAGAGACAAGAAGTTTAGAGCAAGCGAAAACCAATCCCTTTTGAAATTCAATCTAACCTTTTGAGACAGCAAATTAAATTTTGTCATCTGAGAAAAGAAAATTCCTCAATTAAGGACCTGTCTCCTGCTCTAACAGCCCCCCCCCATTTTTAAACAACCTGTGGAAATTTGAATGAGGGAAAATTAATCTTTTAGGTGATTTAGATGAAACTATAACAATGGCACCAGTTATAATGAGGCTTTGCATACAGGTGGTAGCTCTTAAAAAGAAGGATACCTCAGTTCTCAGTGGGCTTAACTTCCTCTTCCTGCATTCCATAGAGATTGTTAACAGTCTGAGGGATAGGACTTGGGAGAGCTTTATGTGATCTTTTACTGTTATCTGTTTAACTTTGTCCTTGGGTTCTTTCCTTCCTTTATGAATCATCATCATCTTCATCATTGCCACCATGAAATATTTATTGAGAATTCATTGTGTGCCTGGCACTAAAAATAAAATGTCTTTTGCCAGAGAGTTATTCTTTTCTTCCAAGAGTCTTCCAATACTCAAGCCTGGCAGGTCATGTTCTTTCAGACTTACTAATCAGTTTGGAATAACTGCTTTTTTGAGACCACTCAACATATTTATTCTTTTCCTTTAACTGGAATCTCTGTTGAAAAGCAACTTGGGTAAATTAGCCAAAGAGATTAAATTTTGGAGAAATTAGAAGTGGCTGTGTGGCTACTCAGAACAGAAACAAAACAATGTCAAGGAGATCTCCTGTTTGTTTTCTCTCCCTCCTTTTACCCTTTCCCTCCTCAACATACACAGAATAAAGGTAAGGGGCTGGAGCAGAATCTGTTATGCTTCAGTTAAAGTTAAAAAAAAAGGCAGGGGCATCAATCTTGATCTCGGACAAAGCAAAAGGCTACTCAGAACTAGTAAATTAAATGGTACAATTAGTCTCAGAGAACTTGGGTTCTCCACCCCTTAATGCCTCTGAGATCTTGGGTAAGGATCTCAGTTCCTTTATCTGTAAAATACTATTATTGATTTAAACTACTTTAAGATCCCTTTCAGCTCTTAACATGTAATCTACTCTGTGCTGCTGCTATTGTTGTTTTTTCACAAGGTGATATATGGAAACATATAGTTACTAAGATGAATAATGGAATTTAGTGGGAGTATTTATATTCCAAAGAAGAATAAATGGTTCTACCTCCAGGAGCTAAGATGGCAGAGTAAGCAGTAAATCACCATACCTCCCTCATAGTCACCTCTAAACAACCATAAAATAGCACCCTCAAACAAATCCTATAATAGCAGAATCAGCAAAAAGATGGGGTGAAACAATCTTTTAGATCAAGAAACTTGAAAGATCAGCAAGAAAGGTCTGTCTCAGGTACAAAGGGAATGCAGTACAAGACAGGAAGTATCTCACCAAGCCAGCAGTGAACCTCACCTCCCCAAACCAGAGGGAGATCCCCGGCCCCAGATTATGTAAAGGTGTATGTGTGTGTGTGGGGGTACTGCCAGAAGAGAGGACAGACCAAGGAAGGTAGTAGACAGAAGCAAAACAGGAAGCCTCCTGTTCGTCTTTTCTCTTTCACCCTTTCCCTCTTCCATACACACAGAGTAAAGGTAAGGGGCTGGAGCAGAATCTGTTATACTTCAGCTAAAGTAAAAAAAAAAGGCAGGGGTGTCAATCCTGATCTCAGACAAAGTAAAAGCAAAAATAGACCTTATTAAAAGAGATAAGGAAGGAAATTACATCTTGCTACCGTGTTTCCCCGATAATAAGACCTATCCCGAAAATAAGCCCTCCCCGTACTGTGTAAGATTCCTCTAAAATAAGTCCTCCCCCCAAAATAAGCCCTATTGAGATTGCGGCTGTAGTGAAGGTGATCCCCTGCCCCCGGGTGAAACACACGCCGCGCTCCGAGCTGCAGCAGTGAGCGTGTCATCCTGTTCTTCCCCAGTGATTTGCTTATTGAATAAAGGTTCAATTTTTTGTTCACATTTACCTGTTTATTAAAATTGCTGTCAATGTTCATTAAAATAAGCCCTCCCCTGAAAATAAGCCCTCTGGTGTTTTTCTGTCCAAAAAAATTTGTAAGACAGTATCTTATTATCGGGGAAACACGGTAAAAGGTACCATAGACAATAAAGTATTATCAATACTAAACATTGTACACCAAGTGGTATAGCATCCAAATTCTTAAAGGGGATGTTAAGTGAGTTACAGGTTAGTGACCAAACAAGAGATAGAAAGCATTATGCAATGTAAAATAGATTCTTTTGATTATATTAAATTAAAAAGGTTTTGCACAAACAAAACCAATGTAACCAAGATTAGAAGGAAAGCTGGAAAATAATTTTTACAGCAAGTGTCTCTGACAAAAGCCTCATTTCTCAAATATTTGGAGAACTGAGTCAAATTTATAAGAACACAAGCCATTCCCCAATTGATAAATGGTCAAAGGATATGAACAGGCAGTTTTCAGATAAAAAAATCAAAGCTATTTATAGGCATGTGAAGAAGTGCTCTAAATCACTATTGATTAGAGAAATGCATATTAAAACAACTTTGATGTACTACCTTACCTGTTAATATGACAAAAAAGGAAAATGATGAATGTTGGAGGGGATGTGGGAACATTTGGACACTGTTGGTGGAGTTGTGAACTGATCCTACCATTCTGTAGCGCAATTTGGAACTATACCCAAAGGGCAACTAAACTGTGATACCTTTTGATCCAGCAATATCACTACTAGGTTTGTATCCTAAAGAGATCATAAAAAGGGAAAAGGACCTACATGTGCAAAACTATTTATAGCAGCCCTTTTTGTGGTGGCAAAATATTGGAAATTGAGGGAATACCCATCAATTAGGGAATAGCTGAACAAATTGTGCTATATGAATGTAATGGAATATTATTTTGCAATAAGGGATAATGAACAGGAAGATTTCAGAAAAAAACCTGGAAAGATTTGTATGAACTGATGCAAAGTGAAATGAGCAGAACAAGGAAAATATTGTACACAGTATTAGCAACATTGTTGGAGGATCAATTGTGAACAACTCAGCTGTTCTTTCGACTCAGTGATCCAAGACAAGGGCAAAGAACTCAACAAAGGAAAATGCTATACACATCTACATAAAGAACTGATGGATTCTGAATGCAGACTGAACCATAGTTTTTTCACTTTATTGTTTTCTGTGGGTTTTTTTTTTAACTTTTGATCTGTTTCTTCTTTTACAACTGTGACTATTATGGAAGTGTGTTTTACATGACAGCACATGTATAAGCTATATCTAATTGCCTACCATTTTAGGAAGAGAAGAGGGGAGGGAATGAGGGAGAAAAATTTGAAACTTAAAATCTTGTAAAAATGAATGTTAAAAATTGTCTTGACGTGTGATTGAGAAAAATACTATTAAAAATAAACATCTGATCTAAAAAAGATATAAATGGTTCTTTTAAATGGTGACTCTCGTATTACATTTAAGTGATTATTAGTGGGCCCTTATCTCCTTGAGAAACAGACTATAGAGTCAATCAACTATCCAGGCACTGGCAGTTTGAGTTATGAGGAGCAGAGGCACTTAAGACAAAGATGGTAATGCTGCTACAATTTAAAGCTCCATTAGAAATGAAGATAACCTGTCTTTGAAATTTTTATTACTGGAACAATGTAATTTGCAAAAAAGCAGTTATATGTAAATCTTAGGTATGTTGCATAAAGAGAGATGATTGTTGTTCAGTCATATCTGAATCTTTGTGAGCCCGTGGACAATACTGTTTTCTTGGTTTCTCTTGGCAAAGGTACTGGAATGGCTTACCATTTCCTTCTGCAACCCATATTACAAATGAGGAAACTGAGGCAAACAGTGTTGAGTGAGGGTCACACAGCTAGCAAGTGTCTGAGGCCACATTTGTACTCCAGCCTTCCTGACCCCAGACCCAGTTCTCTATCCACCAACCACTTAGCTGCTTTCATCAAAGAGTTTTCTCATATAATGATACTACCTTCTAGTTCCATAGCACAGTAAGGTTTGCAAAGCATTTCCCTCACAATAACCCTAAAACTATACTTAAACTATTTGTAGTTTAAGTATTATTATCTCCATTTTATAGATGAGAAAATTGAGGCTTAGAAAGGTCAGCTGACTTGCCTGCTGTCACATACTTAATCAGTGCCTTGGTTGTACCTAAAAATAAGGTCCAGTGCTCTCTTGTGGGAGAGTCCCTGGGGAGACCAGAGACAGCATGAGAATTAGTAAAAGTCTGGTAAGGAAACTCCCAAAGGGAGTCTTGATTGGAGGCATCATAGTAGAATTGCAATTAGTTTTTTATTAAAAAAAAAACCCAACAATTATCTAGGCTTTCAGTAATTCAATTCAATATTTAAAATACATGTTCTATTGATGCCTTTGTCTTTATATAATTGCTTTGCATTATGAACAATTTTCATATGGTAACTAAGGTATTTTGTGTTTTCGAAAAAAAATATTCAATAAGACTCCCCCACCCCCTGAGTATTTGGTAGGAATGAGCAGTATTGTCTAAAAGAGTGTGACAGGGTGGTGATTTGCTGGTCACTAACATTTTCTTATTCAGTGTTTGCAGGCTTACACTAGACTGCAATGCAGCTACTACTCAATGCCTTTTCAAAAGAAAGAAAAAGTGTGTCTGTGAATGTTGAGGAGGGTGGTCTGGAAAGAGAAGATGGGGAATAAATGTCTGTTGGTCTGAGATCCTTGCTGTTGCCATTAGCAGATGTATTAAAATATATGGGAAAAAAACCTGAGGGCAAAAACCAAACTCTCAAGTCAGACAACATGCTTCTGCAGTCACACCTGAAGGTCACTTCTTGAAGGGACATCAGATATCCTCCAGAATCCATTGTTCTTTTCTCAAATGATTAAGCATTCTTTGTTGGGTGTCAGCCTAGTTCTTCTTTAAAAAATGTTGGAAATTCAAGTTGAAAAAAGTAAAGGGAATGGAATCAGAGAATCTTGGATCTTAAAGGTCAATAATCTCCTTTTATAGATAGGTAAACTGATGCCTGGAAGGCAGCAGGAACTTGATTTACTCCCAAGTCACAAAGCGAGTTGGTGTAACTACTGAGACTCAAATCTAGGTTTTTTCATTCCTAATCCAGGCTACTTTCCCTGTTATTATTCCATGATTAGTCATCAGGATAGGATTTTAATGGACGATCAGCTTCACTAGTAATCATGTATCTGTATGCATTCCGTAGGATCACATCAGGACAATTAGATTTCGCCTCGGGGACTAATTGGATAGGTGCTTTTTTTTTTTTCTTTTGTGTTTCCTATGAAAGAGTTATGGGTGAGGAATAGAAGCAGTCTGCTATCCCTGATACCTTTGCCAACTGATTGACTTTTGTGAAAATTTTTCCTAGTCTGTTAGTATTTGAAGGGGTTCAGTCTTGGTTATTCCATTCAACATTTTTTTTATTCTCATTTAAAATCCCCATCTTGGTTGATAATATTCTGCCTCCACAATTTATGAATTTATTTATATTAATGGTACAATTTCCCAAACATTCTTGAGAGAAACATGATTTTGTCTTGTCTTTTCATGACTATTTTGAGTCTTGTATATTAATACCTGCAGTGTTGATAGTGGGGCCAGCCCTAAGAAAATAAGCCAGGTGAAGGTGTTGTTCAGTTGTGTCCAACTCTTCAAAACCCCATTTAGGGTTTTCTTGGTAAAGATACTGAAGTGGTTTGCCATTTCCTTCTCCAACTCATTTTATAGATGAGAAAACTGAGGCAAACAGGATTAAGTGACATGCTCAAGGTCACACAGCTAGTAAGTCTTTGTGGTTGGATTTGTACTGAGGTCTTTCTGACTCCAGGCCCAATGTTCTATCCTCTGTACCACTAGTTGCCCTCAAATGCTATATAAATATTAACTATTATTATTATTAATACTTTACTCCTCTCTACATGCTCTATGGAGGCTCTTCATACACACCCTTCCATCTCCTGTGCCCATGACTTTATACTATTTCTTTCCTAATCCTGGAATATTCTTTCCCCTTATCTCTAACCTTTCATTTTTCCTCAGTTCCCTTAGATTAACTGCCACTTCCTCCAGGAGCCTTTTCCTAGTTCTCTTCCTCTCTAATGCTACCTTCCATGTACTCCATATTATCTTGTATTTACAGATTTATCCGTGTTATCTCTCTCAGAGTGCAAGTTCCTTGGGGGCAGGGAAGGTATTTGCTTTTTCTTTGTATTCCCAGAACTTAATATAGTGCCTGACACCTAGGGTTTAGGAAATGCTCATTGATTAATTGATTGCTAGAAATCCTTTCCCTCCTTTAAGGAGGACTCACATAAAATTTCCATAATGTCTTCTTTGACTCTTGACCCCCTTAGAAGGGAGATCTCCTTGCATATTTTGAATCCCAAAGTTTATCTCCTTTAATATATATATATATATATATATATATATATATATACACACACATACATATACATATATGTGCATATGTGTGTGTATATATATGTATATGTGTGTGTATGTGTGTGTATCAGATTTCTAACTTTCTGTGCTTTTACAGCTCCAAGCCATTGAGTTTAGAACTGGAAAAGATCTTAGAAATCATCTAATCCTACTTAACACCCATACAAAATAGCTGGCCGTGTAACCTTGAGCAAGTAACTTAACCCTGATTGCTTAGGGGTGGCCAGGTAGCAAGCACAGTGAGTAAGAGTTCTGGCTCCAGGTCCTGAGATCGGTTCTGGCCTCAGATGCTGGGCACCCACACAAAAATAACTGGCTGTGTAACCTTGAGCAAGTTACTTAACCCTGATTGCTTTAAAAAAAAAAAAAAAGAAAAGAAATCATCTAATCCAACTCTTTTGAATTTTATAGATAATAAATAAAGTGTCAAAGAAGTTAAATGACTTGCCTAGATGCAGACTGTATGTAGCAGAGTCAAGGAGTGAACCTAAGGTAGGATTGTCTGTAGCTAAATGGCACAGTAGCTGTATTGCTGGGCCTGGACTCCCCTGTTTGCCTCAGTTTTTTCATATGTAAAATGAACTAGAGAAGGAAATGGCAAACCACTCCAGTATCTTTGCCAAGAAAACCCCATGGGGCGGCCAGGTAGCACAGCCAGTAAGAGCACCGGCTCCAGTGTTGAGAAGACCTGGAGATCGAATCCCGGGCTCAGACACTTAGCACCCACCCAGAAACACCTGGCCGTGTAACCTTGAGCAAGTTACTTAACCCCAACTGCTTAGGGGTGGCCAGGTGGCTCAGCGAGTAAGAGCATTGGCTCCAGTGTTGGGATGACCTGGATCAAATCCGGGCTCAGATACTTAGCACCACACCCAGAAATAACTGGCCGTGTAACCTTGAGCAAGTTACTTAACCCCAATTGCTTTAAAAAAAAAAAAAAAAGAAAACCCCAAAGAGGGTCACAAAGAGTTGGACATGAATGAAAAATGACTGAACAGCAAAGGGTCGCCTGACCCCAAATCCATTGTAAAGGCCTACCTACAAACAGGACAATCTAGCCAAGTGTTCTCTGGTGATAGGATTATAGGATATCAGAGTTGGGAATGGTTTCAGAGGTCATCTAGCCTTATAACTACATGATCTTTTTTGGTGGGGTGTTTATATATAGTCTCTATATGAGTGTGTGTTTATATGTTGTACACATAATCACATACCCACCCCCAAATCCAACACATGGGAGCCACCTGGTGGGCAAGATGATAATTCTTGACACTGCATATTCTTGTCATCACAGTCACATAAAATGCCTTTTATATTTTTGTTTAGGATTCTGATTTATTTTCATTTTTAAAATGATACTTTTAAAAATTTTATTTATTGGGTAACTTGCTTTTCTAAATAAAAGTCCAAAGGAAGTGGAATATATTGAAGATGTGATGAAATCAAAACAGCCAGTCTCCTTATAAACTGAGGCTTTAAATAAATTCATTCTACTTCTTGATAATTCAAGGCTCAGGCTGGATGAGTTTATATCTGATAAGAAAAAGAGAGGTGTAACCAGCTTTCTCTCTGTTCTGTGCAAAGTGTGTTTATGGCTTGCTATACCTTTCATACATGCATTAGTGATAATGAATGACATAGGTCAAGAATGAAGAATGACTGGTAATAATGTACAAGGTAGAGAACAACTTTGAGCAAACTCATAAGCCAGGTCCTGTTTTTTGTTGCTCTTCAGCTGTTTGCAGTTGTGTCCAACTATTTATGACTCTGTTTAGAGTTTTCTTGGCAAAGGTACTAGAGTGGTTTGCTGTTTCCTTCTCCAGTTCATTTCACAAATGAGGAAACTGAGGTAAACAGGATTAAGTGACTTGTCCAGAGTCACACATCTAGTAAGAATCTGGGGACAAATTTTAATTTGGGAAGATGAGCCCTCCATACTCCAGGCCCAGCATTCTATTCACTGCATCACCTATCTGTCCCCAGTTCTGTTTACCCTTCAATTAAAAAGGATAATAATTAGTTAAGTAAGACCTCATGACATAAGTCTCAGATATCAGACCATGAAGGTGTTGTCTGAAATAAGTCTATGTGGTGAAATCAAATGTTTTTCTCTGAAACCTTCTTCTGGGCCTCCATACTTTTATCAATGAAACATTATATCACCTCTACACCTCAGTAGACTGTTTTCATAAGGACTAAACAAAATGTATAACCTGGTCCAATTTCTGATGCTAGGCTTTTCCAGATCTAGCTAAGCCTGTCCCCAGGCCAAAGGCACTCAGGTTATCACCTCGTCTGTAAATGAAACTTTTTGATCTTGCTAGCCCCAACTAGAACTCAGTCTCTGTTGGCAATGTCAGGTCACTCCAGGTGAAACCCAGGTCACCTCATCACCTTAAGCCCAGACTATTGCAAAGTCAGCTAGGTGTTCTCTCTGCTGCAAATCTCTCCCCACTCCAGGTCACCCTCCATTGAGCTGCCAAAGTGATCCTCCTAAAGTTCAGGTCTGACTCTGGTCTCCCCTCTGGCCCTATTCAATTTGCTCCTGTGGCTCCCTTTTACCGATCAAATAGAAAATCCTGTTTGGTTTTTAAAGCTTCTCACAACCTTTTCTTTCTACTTTCCAGTCTTTGTACACTTTACTCCCCTTACCTACTCTGTGCTCCAGTGACACTGGCTTTCTTTGCTGTTTCTTTCAAATGGTACTCCATCTCTCAACGGCAGGCATTTCACTGGCTAGTTCCTGTTACTACCATGTTCTCTCTCCTTTCTGCTCCTGGCATCTCTGGCTTCCTACAAGTCGAATCTGAAATCCAACCTTCTGCAAGAACCCTCTCCCAGTCCCTGGAAATGCTAGTGCTTTCTTTCTGAGGTTATCCATGATCTACCATGCAAATATCTTGTTCGTACATAATTATTTGAGTGCTCTCTCCCCACCACTAGAATGTGTGCTCCTTGAGAACAGGGACTGGGTTTGCCATTCATTCTGTTCGATGTCTATGTTGATTTGACACTTCCTTAACATAATGAGGCAGGTGAAGGACACTGACATATACTAATAAAAAATTAAATTCAGCTTTCTTTACTAATGGGCACTTCTGACTAATCAAAAGAGATTATCTTACTTAAAATTAACAAATTATTTGTCTTAGTATAATTGTTATGAAGACTCAAGTTTAAAGTGTTTAGCACAGAACCTGGCACATACTAGATGCTTAACAATTGTTTATTAATTGACAGAAGTGTGTATTGTTCTTTTTGATATGCATACCAGTCAGAATTTGATTTTGAGCCATGTTATGCTATTTTTATTGTTCCTTTGGCTTCTGTCTCTTTTCTTTCTTTATATACATCATTGCAAATTTGGTCTTGATGAGAGTAGTATAGGGGAAAGATCACTGCTCTTAGAATCAGAAGACCCTTGTTAAGTCCTGGTTCTACCCCTTGTTAGTTTGAAGTCCTTGGGAAGTCATTTAATTTTCCTACTTTAGTTTTACCATCAATGCAATGGAGGTGTGAATGGGTTCACTACCTGCTTCACAATATTGTTGAGGCAACTCCTAAGAAAAGTTTAGAGCATTTGACAAATAGGTCATTATTACCAGCAATTGCATGTTGATTCTACTTTGTCTTAGACACCAACCAAATTATCTCTGGGATTTAAAAATGTAAATGACCCACCAATACTCTTACTTACATTTCAAAATATTCTTTTTAGGAAAATCATTTATGAAAACAGTTTAAAATAGTTATAAAATTAAACACTGCCCATGTGCATAAAGAAAATTGGGAATTGGGGTGGCCAGGTGGCTCAGCAAGTAAGAGTACCGGCTCCAGTGTCGGGATGACCTGGGGATCAAATCCAGGCTCCGATACTTAGCACCACACCCAGAAACAACTGGCCGTGTAACCTTGAGCAATTTACTTAACCCCGATTGCTTTAAAAAAAAAAAGAAGTAAAAAAAAAAGAAAATTGGGAATCAGTTGCTTAAATTGTATCTTAAGCAATTTAGAATACTCCTCCTTTTGTTCATATTATTTCATTTTTTTTTATAAGGAATAGGTTTAGAGCTGGGAAGACCCTTAAAGGTCTAGTGTTCTCATTTTATAGAGGAGGAAACTGACAGTCTGGAGAGGTTTAATGACTTGTTCAGGAAACATGGCTAGTAAGTGTCTGAGGTAGGATTCGACCTCGGATTTTCCTGACTCCAAGTCCAGTGTTTTACCATCTGTCTCATTGCACTCCTTTTTTGGGGGAGGGAGAAGGGGAAGGACCTTAGAACATATATCCATGGGTTCTAAGTGTGGAATTCTGAATATACAGCTTGTGACATAATGGAGAATAGGAAAGCTACAAAGATTCCTTAGGAATTTTAGGGATGCTCCTAGTAAATGTGAGTGGCACTATTACAAAGTTTGGGGCATGCATGCAGAGGATTTATATAGGCATAATTTTAAAAATTATTTGCAAAGTTGATCTAAAAAAGAGTCCTAAAATGATTTTCAAGGAGAAAGCTACTTAGAAGTGTTATGGACTTGGATCCTGGCTAAAGGCACCTTCACATTTTTTTTTTTCAAGTAAAAGAAAATTTCTGGACCTTTTTTCTTACCATTACCTCTTTTCCCTCTGAAATCCAGAGCATATTGTAGTGCGGTAATCAATTGAGACTATGATTCCAGCTGACCACTGTTACTGTAAATGGTTTCTTTTATGATGACATATTCATTCTTTAGAATAATTTTGAAGAGCACTTTGGAGAATTAGTTTCTTCTTATATGAATTACCGATCGTTGCCACCAGTGATATATTTGGCATGACTAAACAACTGCCAAAAGATTGAGGTACATTTGAAAAGTATCTTTCTAGGGTTGTTAAACTAATTTTATATTGCTTTAGTTGGATTATCTATATATTACTTTATTATTTTGGTATATCTATGTCATGAGAGTTATATAAATTCAAGTTTTCAAGGTCACTTATTCAGAGAAAATTCATATGGAATATTGATTGTGGGATTGTAGATTTTGAGCCAGGAGAGCCCTCAGAGGCCATTTAGGGCACACCCCTCCATTTTATAAGTTGTGGAAATCAAGACCTAGGAAGGTTGTTAAGTGACTTGTCTAAGATCACTTTCAGGTTAATAAACATCAGAGTTAGGATTTGAACTCTTGCCCTTTGGCTTTAAGACCAGTCCTTCAGATGCTAAAGTGTTTCAAAGTATGTTTTATTGCATTAACAAATATTTGTTTTACTTACTCAAATTTCATCTGAAACGTAACTAAATACCTTTAGCTTTATCAATTTGTTGAAATCGAATGTTATTTCTTAGCACACTTTAAACAGACTCATATTAGATGACCTCTGAGGTCCAGTCCAAATTTTGGATTCTGTAATCTCAATAAGAACACTCAGAAAGGATGGAGAAACACTCAGTCAGAAAGTCCTGGATTCAAGTCCTCTCTCTCACAATCTGGCTGTGATACCCTGGGCAACTCACTTAACCTCTCAAAGTCCCAAGTAACCTTTTAAGACCACAAGTAATAGAATAAATACTGATCTGCATTAATGGAGTCAGTGCTCTTAGCAGGGCAATTTCTCCAATGAAATCATAGGTTTGGACTGTGAAGGAAGTGTCAGGGGAGTATGTATATGTGAATATACATATATAGGTACAAACATATGCATACATCTATATTTATATCTAACAGAACAATGACAGAGATAACCGAGAATCAACAAGGGGTGACTTATTTTAGTTCATAGAATAGTTTATAAACATTATATATTGTATATATATATATTTATATTTAAAATCTATGTATGATGTAAAATCTATATGTGACTATAGTTACATGTGTCTTTATACATATGGACATGTATCAGTAGAAGAAAGTGAGATAACTATGGGAATCAACAAGGTATAAACTTGTTTTGTTTCATAGAATAAATGTTTTTATATGATATATATGTATACACATGCATGTGTGCGTGCACACACACATACAAAATGTATATAGATATATTCTCACTCCATCCCCTCCTTACATAAATATATCTTAGTTGCAGAAAAAAGGAAGAAAATAGCTATGAGAATAAACAAGAGGTAACATTTTGGTTCATAAAATGATTCTTTTGTCAGTAGGAGGTAAGGAAATTGTTCTGGGCACCTGAATCACTATGCAGACTACTCATAAAGCTTATTTCAATTTAATCATGTTTTTAAAGTTTAGCTTGGATGTTTTCCCCCTCTCATTTAGCTCACTGGTGTTGAAGCAATTATGATGGCATTTTCTATAAGTGGATTATACTTGCAGTCATCTTTCCAAAGACAGCAGATGGCTTACCAAACAGAGCATGCTCACAGAGATATTGCTTATGGTATCTTCAGAAAGATGACAGGCTTGTTGCAAAGGATAATGTTTGCCATTAACTTTGGGGGGTGACAGATGATTCCAGATCATTTTTACTTTTTCATCTTGCTCAAATGAAACAGCTGTTTAAAATTTTTCCAGAAAAGAGCAAAACTTCTGTGTTTTACACAGAACATTTTAGTTATCCTGATATTATAATTATGGAAACAAGCCCTGTGGAAGGGGCATTAAAATATTTTGAGATTCTCTAATGAAAGTCTCTATGTCAGGATGAAGAATGATGGTTTTTATTTGCAGTACCCTTTACATGACTGGCTGCTAGTTGGAACCTTGCTTTACTGCCTAAGGAAGGGTTATTTATATTTTTAAGTGCCCAAGTGATTTCGATTGCCATCCTTTACCTCCAGAAAGTTGAAATACTTGAAATGCAAAACATATAGTTCTAACAATCATGGGCTAAATAAAATGAAATCTACCACCAATACTATCAAAGGAAAACTATTAAACTTTCTGAATATTTTCACTATTGACTGTTAAGAAGGCAGAAACGTGTTTCATTTGAGCTTCTAAACAATAGTTTCTAAACCAGGTTGTTGCAGTGTGTGGGAAGCAAGGAATCCTTGTGAAGTGCAGATGGAGGCAATAATACTAATAATAATAACTTTTATATGCCATTTATTATGTACTATGTCAATGTGCAAAAGCACATTGGGAAGTAGGTGCTATTATTATCCTTATTTTACAGTTGAGGAAACTGAGGCAAACAGAGGTTAAGTGACTTCCTGAGGATCACTTAGTTATTGAGTGTCATGTTAGATTTGAACTCAAGTCTTCCTCATTCTATCCTTTGTGACCTTGCTGCAAATGTGATATAATGGAAAGGTCACAGGACTTGAAATCAGGAGACTTTTGTCACAAGGTAGTCCTGGGCAAGTTACTTAACCTTTCCAAAACTTAGGTTCTTTATCTATAAAATGGGGGCAATAATCCTTCAATACTTACTTCACAGGAGTATTATGAAGAAAATACCTTGTAAAGCAACATATAAGTATAATGTGTTAATAGTGGTATATTCTGATGGTTCATTGTGGCTTGACTCCTACATAGTGATGTCATTTTGGTCCTCTTGGAGAATGAAGGACAGCAACCAACCACCATCATTGTGGTATTTTGAAGGCTATCCCAGACTAATGCAGTCTCTGATAAGTCCTACTCAGTTAGATAAGGACTTGACTACAGAACCATATATTTGTTGTTTGAGATTCAGCCTGGCTGAACTGACATAGACTTTTCACTGTATTGGTTGCAAGGTTATACATTTTTAATTCTCAGAATCTTATGCAAGGCCATATACTAAGTTTGGGGAGCTAGAGTGAGAAGCTATGATCTACTTTGGTGGAAAGAGTGACTGCAACACTGATGAAATCACACATTTTTGAAGTATTATAAGTTTCATAAATTTTAACTACTTCTTCTACCTCCTAACCATTCCCCATTTCATTCTTGTTCATATCTTGTAGTTTGTCATCTGGAAGATGCCATGACTTGCAAGCAAATTGAATTTAAGTGAGGGAGGACTGTGAAAATTAACCAGCCTCACTTTCTCCTCTGGAACAATTTGGGTCCAGTGGCAAGATATAGATCAGGATGACTGGAGATGGCCCTGGATGTAGTGGAAGACCTTGGCCTTTTTAAGCTAAGGTCTTTCCCAAGTCTCAGTATGACTGAGGCAATGCCATTCAGTGATTAAGGCTAGGTAAGAAATGAGGCAAAGAGTAGCCTCTTTTGCCTAGTCAAAAAAATCAATCAATCGGGGAGGGGAAGACCCTTGGGAATTCTAGCCAAAACAGAAGCAATTCCTATTGACATTCACTCTGAGCCATCAGGGGCCAAACAATGACCAGGTGGGGCTTGGGCTGGGACCTATAGTTGGTCAATTAATGAGAGCCAGAGTGATTTGGGTATTTAGGCATGGTCCTTAGGAAATAAATTTAGCCTGTAAACCCCAAGATCAGGTTTCAGGAGTCAAAATTTATATACCTTTGGGCAGAGCACCCAAAAGTATACCCTACATGGACAAATGAAGGAAGAGAGGAAAGGAGAGGAGAGGAAAAGGGAGGAGAAGGGGAAAGAGCTACATTGACTGACTAGAACTGAGTGTCTATTGGGTCATCAGTGGGGCAGCTTCTACTACTCACAGGCTGTTGTTTGTCCTTCATTCTCAAAGAGGACCATAACATCAGGAAGGTGACGCTATGACTTGCAAGTGAATTGGATTTAAGTGAGGGGGGACTGTGCAAAGTCGTCAGACTCACTTTCTTATTTTCAGCTCACTTAGCTTAAAAAGGCCAAGTTCTTCCACTGCATCTGGGAACATCTCCAGTTATCCTGATCTATGTCTTGCCACTGGGCCCAAATAACTTCAGAGGAGAAAATGAGACTGGTGACTTTGCACAGCTTTCTCTCATTTAAATCCAATTCACTTGTAAGTCATGGCATCACCTTCCTGATGTCATAGTCCTCTTCGAGAACGAAGGACAAAAACCAACCTAGGAGTAGTAGGAGCAGCCCCACTGGGGACCCAAGTGGCCACTTCCACTTGGGCAATGCAGCTCCTCCTTTCCTCATCTCTCCCCTCCCCTCCTGTCTCCTCTTTCCTCTGTTGACATAGGTTATTGTGCCCTCACCTGCTGGTGCTCTGCCCAGGGGAAGGTAAATTTTGATTCCTGAAACCCCACAAGATATCTTGGGGTTTACAGGATAGATTTCTTTCCTAAAGATCATGCCTTAAACCCAAATCACTCTGGCTTTCATTGATTGTCCAACGTTCATGTCTATGAAGTACTGCTTACTATTGAGTACCATTGTGTGCTACTCACTGTATGTGATAGTAATGGCAATTAAAGATTCCCCTGTATTGGCTTGGTTTTCAAATTGATTGTGTTAAAACCCAGAGTTTGTTAATCCCACCTGTGGGATGGGCTTGTTGATGTGAAAAGAAAGTCCTGAACTGGGAGGAGCTGGTGATGTAGATTTGGAGAGACGCTAGAGAGAGGCGGAAGATTTTTTTTGGAAGCAGCACCTCGTGGAGAGAGAGAGACTAAGAGAATTGCTGGTGGCCGCTTTGAATTGCCCTGGACTTTTGAGACCTGCCCCCTGAGCTGCCAAGGACTGAGGAGACATGGCTGTTTTGCTGGTACTTTGTCTGTCTGTTTTGATGTTATTTTGCCAGATTTGTCCACTGGTGAAAGACTGTCCTTTTGTTGAAGAAGTCCTGGAACCTGGCTGTTCGCTAAGAAGGCCTGCGACTGTCCTGCAGACAGAGAGTGAATACTGTCCATTGGTGAGGGACAGTACTGTTGTTGCAGGGGTCTGGAGACTGTCCGGCAGACAGAGTGAATACTGTCCACTGGTGAGGGACAGTGCTGTTGTTGCAGGGGTCTGGGAGCCTTTCTGTTGGTTCAGAAGCCCTGAAGAAGGATTTTCTTGTATGTTTACAGAAATCCTGGGAGAGGGCTTTGCTAATGTGTTCAGGGGTTCTAGGACTGTTCTACAGACAGAGGATAAATTCATGAAGGGACTGGCAATGTATCTTGTGGCTTTGCTAAGCCTTGTCTCCCCAGGAACTAAGATTGCTGAGAACTTGCCTCGTGTCAAGATGAAGAAAAGACCTCCATTTGGGTATTAAGTGCTGTGTTTAAACTTGATGTAACTCTGGGGTAGATTCAATTGTGATCCAGGGGTGGGGAACTTTTGACCTTTTAGTGTTCTATGGTTGAGCAAATGAATGTATTTTACTTATGTTTGGAAACTAATCTCCATTTGAGAAGAGGGGCTTTGTGGTGGACTTAATTAAGGTATAGCCTAGGGGTGGAGAAGTATTTAGAACAGAGACTTTGTAATTGATTGAATGATTGGAAGGTCCTGGGGTGGGGTAGTACTTGGAGATTATTTAATCATACTTAGCAAATACTGTATTTTGAATGATGTCATGTTTTGATCTTCTCTGTTCTGGGTTTGTTACTGAATAAAATAGAGAGCACCTATGCTGGTATTTTGAACCTGGGAAGTTGCCTTTGCTTGGTATTACATTACACTGTATAAACAGTAGAGGGAGCCAGCTTGATTGTCCTCAGCCTTTACAAATTCACACTATGTGACATGATGTGTCAATACCACATGTCTTTCCCAATTCAAGAGATATGAGTTATTAATTGGACTAGTATTCATATTAATGGATGTCATCTAAAATTAAAATGGCATTGATAATTAACTTGATATTTAAGTCTGCATTACTTCCCTTGTTTGTTTTTCTTAAGGATTTCCATGAAGCATCTTTGAAATGAGAATTGACAGTTGTCCACTCACATTGGCTGGTCCCCATCTTTCACTTTCTACCATTCCCCTGTAAAGTCACATGCATATAGTTCTGATTTTCATGGGGAAAAGCTAGAATATCAAATGTTTACTGACTAAAATGTCATCTTCATGTATTTTTGTTGTCATTCATTGCACAGTAGTATTTTTTTCATGTGTATTCAGTTTTTTAGAAATTTGACTCAGATGAAAACATTAGGAACTCAAAAATTCTAGCCTTGGTATACGCAAGATAAAGTCAAAGATTGATTATTTGTAAGTGGCTAGAGTATTTCTATCTGGAACATTCTCACCCACAATATTGCATTTCTGGTCTCATTTTGAGTTGTGGATAGCAATAAATTTTATTTAGTATCCAAGAGTTCTTTGAGGGATAGTTACATTTCTACTCTTCTGAGAACTATTTTATCTGATATAGATCATGGTATATTATTCAGCTAAAGTCATGTACCCAAAGCAAAATGTAGGGTGAAGGAGCAGAGTCTGTAGAATTCTAGATTTCTTTTCAGATCTTATAAATAACTTGCCTTTTATTCAAGTGGGCTTTAGCACAACATGTAGTGGATGCCAATGTGTGAGGCATTTGTGGTAGGCATTGTGGAGGAATCACAGGAGAATAGGAATGAAAAGTTCACATTTATATAGCACTTTCACATTTATAAAGAACTCCATATATATTGTCTCAGTGACTTGCTCACAGTTACATAGGTAGCTAGGTATTAGAGGAAGTATTTAAACCTATGACTTATTTGACTCCCAAATATAGTATTCTATCCACCATTCTATCTACACTGACCAGAAGAGGACATGATTCCTATCCTAAAGGGGCTTACCATCTAGTAGGAAAGAGTCGATATCACGACTCATTTCACACATTCTATGTTACAGTCACACATGCCACTCTGCGTCTGCCTCAGCTCCTTTCCATAGACTCTCCTGGAATCTGCCTGGCACTATCACCATCTCTACCTTCACCTCTGAAAATTGTTAGCACTCTCCATGATCTTGCTCAGGTGCTATATCCTGCATGAGACCTTTCCTGACACCCCTGATCATTAGATTATTTTGAATTGAGGGCATGTCTATTTCCCTTACTAATCTGAGTATATGCTCTAGCTTTCCAGGAGAATATTAGTACCTTGGGAGCAGACATTGTCACTTTTGTCTTTGTATCCTCAGCACATGGCTTACAATGTTGCACATAACAGGTACTTAATAAAAGCTTGAATAAATGTTGAATTGAGTTGATTTGAATGGTAGTATAGTTGATAGAGCACTGGGCTTTGAGCCAAGAAGACCTGAGTTCAAATTTTGACTCAGCCATTTATTATTCCTTGGACAAAGATAGTTAACTCCTCTAAGCTTCAGTTTTCTCTTATGTGAAATAAAAAGGTTGGGGCGGAGCCAAGATGGCAGAGTAAAAGCAGGAACTTGCTTCAGCTCCTGCTCCAACCACTTCCAATTCTGGTAAGAAAAATTACTCTAAACAAATTTCAGAGTTACAGAACCCACAAAGTGACAGAGAGAAACAAATCTCCCGCTCAGGTCACCCTGGCAGGCTGACAGGAAGGGTGAATCACACCAGACTGGGAGCCAAGCACAGTCATGTGTGCACCCCACAGGCCCAGACTCAGAGCAGCCCTCACCAGTGGCACAGACAGGCCAGAGCAGACCTCAGGAGAGTGAACCACTGGCAACTATGGCAATTTCCAGACTTCTCAACCCATAAATGCCAAAGACAAAGTAAAAGGTCAGTGGGAAATTCTGTTGGAACTGGGTGATGGAGGAGCACAGTCTGTCCCCTGTCCCCGGGGCGAGAGGCAGCAAAGGCCTGGTGACTGTAGCTGCTGCCATTTGACTGCCTCCAGAACTCCTGGCCTGCAGATCATAGGGGGACCAAATTACCATTCAGAGGGTAATAATGATTCTTGCTTTGACCTGCTTGGATCTGGGTTGCGGTCTTCAGTGGTGGTCCTCGGGTGAGAAAGGCCAGTGTGCCAAAGCTTGTGGGGGCTGTAGATAGGGTACTCTCCTCATAGCTCTGGCAACTATGAAAACCCCAGTGATTTGGGATACAGCTTTCTCCACTGTGGAAGCAAAGTTCTACCATGGCAAAGAGCTCAAAAGTCAAGTAATTGGCTGGCAAGATGAGCAAGCAGATGAAGCACAATGAGATTATAGAACCCTTCTTTGGGGGGACAAAAAGGATCAAAACATGGAACCAGAAGAAGAAAACAAAGTCAAAGCTCCTGCATCAAAAGCTTCCAAGAAAAATATGAATTGGTTACAGGTCATGGAGGAGCTCAAGAAGGATGTTGAAAGTCAAGTGAAAGATTACTTAACCCCAATTGCTTTAAAAAAAAAAAAAAGAAAATCAAGTGAAAGAAGTGGAGGAAAAACTGGGAAGAGAAATGAGAATGATGCAAGAAAATCATGAAAAATGAGTCAACAACCTGCTAAAAAATACCCCAAAATACTGAAGAAAATAACATCTTAAAAATAGACTAACTCAGATGGCAAAAGAGGCCCAAAAAGCCAATGAGGAGAAAAATTCCTTAAAAAAACAAATTGGCCAGATGGAAAAGAAATATCAAAAACTTACTGAAGAGAATAATTCCTTCAAAATTAGATTGGAGCAAATGGAAGCTAATGACTATGAGAAATCAAAATACTATAAAACAGATCCAAACAAATGAAAAAATAGAAGGCAATGTGAAATATCACATTGGAAAAACCATTGACCTGGAAAATAGATCCAGGAGACATCATTTAAAAATTATTGAACTTCCTTAAAGCCATAGTCAAAAACAGAGCCTAGAAATTATCCTTCAAGAAATTATCAAGCAAAATTGACCTGATATTCTAGAACCAGAGGGCAAAATAGAAATTGAAAGAATTCACCAATCGCCTCTTGAAAAAGATCCCAAAAAGAAAATTCCTAGGAATGTCATAGCCAAATTTCAGAGTTCCCAAGTCAAGGAGAAAATATTACAAGCACTCAGGAAGAAACAATTTGAGTACTATAGAAACACAGTCAAGATAACACAAGATCTAACAGCTTCTACATGAAAAGATAGAAGGGCTTAGAATATGATATTCTGGAGGTTAAAGGAGCTAGGATTAAAACCAAGAATCAGCTACCCAGCAAAATTGAGTATAATACTTCAGGGGAAAATATGGTTATTCAATGAAATAGAGGACTTTCAAGCATTCTTGATGAAAAAAACCAGAGTTGAACAGAAAATTTGACTTTCAAATACAAGAAGCAAGAGAAGCATGAGAAGGTAAACAGAAAAAAGAAACCATAAAGAACTTATTAAAGCTGAACTATTTACATTCCTACATGGAAAAGAGATCATTGTAAGTCATGAGACTTTTTATCAGAATGAGGATAATTGAAGGGAATATGTGTATGTGTGTGTATATATGTATGTATGTATACATACACATATATGTATGTATACATACACACACATGTATGTATACATACACATATATGTATGCATAGGAGGGTGTATGTGTACATAACTATATATGTGAATACGTGTATATGTGTGTACATGCACACATAGAGGGCACAGGATGAGTTGAATATGAAGGGATGATATCTAAAAAGTAATATATTGGGAGTAGGAAAAAGGGAGAGATAGAATAGGGTAAATTATCTCATATAAAAGAGGCAAGAAAAAAACATTAGAATGGAGGGGAAGAGCAGGAAGTGAAAAGGAATGGGTCAACCTTACTCACATTGATTATCGCTTAAGGAGGGAACAACATACACATTCAATTGGGTATCTTACCCTACAGGAAACTAGGGAGGAAGGGGATAAGAGCAGGGATGATAGAAGGGAGGGCAAATTGGGTGAGAGGATAATTAAAAACAAACACTTTTGAAAAGGGACAGGGTCAAAGTAGAATATGGAATAAGTGGGGGGTGGGATTAGGGAAATATAGTTAGTCTTTCATAATATAACTACTATGGAAATGTTTTTGCATAACTACACATGTATAACCTACATAGAATTGCTTGTCTTCCCAGTGGGGGTGGGTGAGGAGGGAAGAAGGGAAAGAATCTGGAAATCAAAGTTTTAAAAAGAAATATTTAAAAAAAATTATTTTTTTTTACATGCAACTGGGAAATAAGATATACAGGCACTGGGTTATAGAAATCCATCTTGCCCTACTAGGAAGTTGGGGTGGGGAATGGGAGAGGATATAAGAGAGAACAGATTTGGGGAAGGGGTATTCAGTAGGCTGGCTATCTTGGGGTGGGGGTAGGG
The DNA here is from genome assembly GCF_028583685.1 of Petaurus breviceps papuanus. NCBI lineage: Eukaryota > Metazoa > Chordata > Mammalia > Diprotodontia > Petauridae > Petaurus > Petaurus breviceps. Next base: position 10,360,932 of record NW_027187348.1, on the reverse strand, counting down.
GAAAGATGGGGAGAAAATTTGTAACTCAAAATCTTATAGACATGACTGTTGAAAACTAAAAATAAATAAATAATATATAGAAATATTAAAAAAAAGAAATAAGAGGGTTGGACTGGATGCATTTTTAAGGTTCCTTCTGGCTCAAAGTTTATGATTCAATGAACACCATAGATAAGGAAAGAGAGGCACTGAGTGCTACAAAAGCTTTGAAGAGGGAGAAGGAGCATCTGACCTTAGAGGAGAGGAGATTTTATGGAGGAGGTGACATTTAGTCTGAGCTTTGAAACATGGGAAGAATTCAATAGGCAAAGCTGGAATTCCACAACAGTTTAGTTCAACAACGTTACCAAAGGTACATACAGGAAAACATGGGGCTCCTTCAGATGATATGGCGTAGTTATTTTTGGAAGGAGTTATAGGAGACACAAAAAGCAACAGTATGAGATTAGTCTAAGACCGTCAGACTAATAATAATTAAATAGCTAATATTTATATAGAACCCATGATGTACCAATGTGCTAAGCACTTTATTAATATCTCATTCTATCCTTACAAGAACTCTGGGATGTAGGTGCTATTATTATCCTCATTTTACAGATGAGGAAACTGAGGCAAACAGGTTAAGGAACTTCCCCAAGGTACAACAGCTAGCTAAATGTCTGAGGTCAGATTTGAACTGAGGTTTTCCTAATTCCAGACATGGCTTTCTATGCACTGCCCTTTCTAGTTGTCCTGTTAAGGACTTTGGATGACAAATTGAGGAATTTAAATTTTATTAAGTAGGTTTCTGAGGAAATTTGAACAGTAGAATGATGTAATCAGAGCTCAGTACCAGAAAGATTCATCTGGGACTGTTGCATTAATAGATTTGAAGGTGTAGAGAAACCAGTGAGGCTATTAAACCATCATTTATGAAGTCTCTACTCTGTGTAAATCATATTTTCTAGATTCTGGAAACACAAAATTTTTTTTTCTTTAAATAGGCAGTCTCTGCTCTAAAGAAACATTTTACTGGGAGGGATAGGGCATGTATACAGATAGGTATAAGATATGGTTGGTTGTAATGGAGTCAAAAGGCATATAAGCAAAGGCCTTTAGGGCTATTTGAGGTGGGATGATAGAGGTAAGTGTCACAGAAGAGGTGGTTCCTGAGTTGAGCCCGGAAGGAGAGAGGGATTTTGAAAAATGGAGATGAGAAAGGAGTACATTCCAAATATGGGGGATGGTCAGCTAGAGTCAGTAAATTAAGGCCATAACTAGCTAAAAGTGGGCCGGGGGCAAATGCTGTTGTTGTCTGGGAAATGGCAAAGTTTCAGAGGACAGTTGTACTGTTGGTGAAATCACAGTAGGGGGAAGGGTACTTTATTCCCTAGGGAGTTCCAGCCCTTACCCCCAAGGAGTTGTGAGGGAAGGAAGTCCCTGGGAAAGCCCTCATCCCTCTAGAGGACTGCAGGTCTAGGTGCAAAGGTAGTGGTCTCCACAAGGAGGAAGCAACTTTCTTCCTTCATCCACTAAGAGGTCAATGCCCTGTTACAAAACCTTCTAAACAAAGTATAGTAAGACAGACCATGCTTTTGGGAATCATAGACATAAAGGGACAGCCAGGTGGTGCAGTGGGTAGAGTGCTTGCACCTAGAATCAGGAAGACCTTTGTTCAAATCTGGCCTTGGATGCTTACTGTGTTACTCTGGGAAAGTCATGTAACCTTTGTTTGCCTCAGTTTCCCACTTTGTAAAATGGGGATTATAAAAATATCTATCTCCCAGGGTTGCTGTGAGAATAAATGAAATAATATGTATAAAATAATTTCCAAATCTTAAAGAGCTATATAAATGCTAGTCATTATTTTTACTATTATAATATTGCAAGAGACAATGAGACAACTTCCACAATATGTTCTAAAAGCAGGACAAATAAAGTCTTTGAATTGAGATGGTCTTCAGGAGTCTCTTACAACTTAACTCAATCAATTAACCAATCACTATGCATTTGGCATTGTGCTAAGAAAAGGCAAAAACATTTCCTGCCTTCAAGGAACTTATATTCTAATGGTTAGCCAGAATTTCTCTCTCTCTCTCTCTCTCTCTCTCTCTCTCTCTCTCTCTCTCTCTCTCTCTCTCTCTCTCTCTCTCTCTCTCTCTCTCTC